>NW_024058022.1:37500-71858 GCF_016432855.1 Salvelinus namaycush
TGACATTACTACTACATTACAACATGACATTACTATTACATTACAACATGACATTACTACTACTTTACAACATGACATTACTGCTACATTACAACATGACATTACTGCTACATTACAACATGACATTACTACTACATTACAACATGACATTACTACTACATTACAACATGGCATTACTACTACATTACAACATGACATTACTACTGCATTACAACATGACATTACTACTACATTACAACATGACATTACTACTACATTACATGACATTACTACTACATTACAACATGACATTACTACTACATTACAACATGACATTACTACTACATTACATGACATTACTACTACATTACAACATGACATTACTACTACATTACAACATGACTCTAGTTAGTATTTATATCTGAAATCAGAAAACACACCACTGACATTCATTCTGTTTATCTGAGACAACAGGTCAAATGCAAATGGAAGCTCACAACATAGTGGACTTTACCATATGAAATACCATACAGTTTACAGTATCTTTATTTTCATTTTGTAAACAAATACTACAAATACTACAATTACTACAAGCACAGAAACAGAATGAAGTGTTTCCACCAGATAAGTGTTAATTCAGAGATTAAAAGAGTACAATTTCCTTATTAATATATCTATACAGGCTTAATATTACTGCCTGGCTGGATGCCAAGCTCTTTTGACATCTGAAACTGAATGGGACAGTCAGAGAGAGATAGAGAGAAGGAGAGGGAGAGGTTGTGTAGTTTACGTCAGCGTTTGTGTTCATACTCATGTGCGAGTGTGTGTATGACTAGTTAACGTACTGCTGCATTGCAAAGGTTTCTGTCGTATCTCTTCCCCCAAACGATTCTTGGTCCCTAAATGGTTTCCATGTAACACAGCCTGAAAATCCCAGTCATAAATCTACAGATGTCACTTAATGCATTTCAAGCAGTGATTATCAGCCCCCAAACCTCCATATTGGTAAACATGATCTTTATCTTTGTGTTAGTAGAGGATTCAATATAGAAGAAACATACCCTGCGTCCCAAATGGCATCCTATTCCCTACATAGTGCACTACTTTTGACCAGGGCCCATAGGGTGGTGCACTACTTTTGGCCAGGATCTATAGGGTTGTGCACTACTTTTGACCAGGGCCCATAGGGTGGTGCACTACTTTTGACCAGGATCTACAGGCCTATACAGCTTATTTTCATGTCATCTGACAATAGCACCGGTTCCAATCCAAGTGCCAATACTGTTTCTTAAACTCCAGGCGGTGCTATGGTCAGATCACATGAAAATAGAACACTTTGGCCAAGCACACCAGTGGTGAGTTCCGTAAAAAAAAACAGAAGCACATGCAGAAAAGTACTTCACACCGACTGTAAAATATGGTGGTGCATCTTTGAGGTTACGGAGCTATTTTGCTACCACTGGTACTGGTATTGGTCAATGGCATCATGACATTTATCAAGTACCAGGACATTTTAGACAAAAAAACTGGTTGCCTCTGCTTGCAGCAATACAATAACCCCAAGCACACAACAAACTCCATCACAGTCTCCGGACTTGAACCCCATTGAAAACCTGTGGTTTGAATTGAACAGGGCCAGTCCATAAGCACAGACAGAGGATATCAAGGATCTGAAAGGATTCTGTATGGAGGACTGCTCTAAGATCCCTCTCAATGTGTTCTAGAATCTCAGAAAACATTCTAGAATAAGTCTCAGTACCTTAGTCCTCACAAGGTGTTCTAGAATCTCAGAAAACATTCTAGAATAAGTCTCAGTACCTTTATCCTCACAAGGTGTTCTAGAATCTCAGAAAACATTCTAGAATAAGTCTCAGTACCGTTATCCTCACAAGGTGTTTCTAGAATCTCAGAAAACATTTTAGAATAAGTCTCAGTACCTTTGTCCTCACAAGGTGTTCTAGAATCTCAGAAAACATTCTAGAATAAGTCTCAGTACCTTTATCCTCACAAGGGGAGGGTGCCGTAGTGTTGGAGTGCCAATAATTCCCATCAGGTAGGAAGACTACTCACAGATGGAACCCAATCGGGAAAAAAGTATATATTACATGTATATTGAAGGATGCTTAAATACTACAGATTCATATAATATACATGTACTTCAAATACAAGATGCACTTTTCTACTATATCTTTAAGTATACTACACATATACTATAATTTCACTTCAATACACTTATTAAAGTGCATTTTAAATGAACTTTTTTCAGTCTTTTAGTAGTGCCTTTAAGTTTTTAATTTTTTTTTAATGAAACTGCTCAAAGAGTGATCAAGTACACGATAGGTATAGTTTCAACTGAGTTTCAAAGTACTGGTAACACTTTATTAAGGTCCCTTACTAAACCATTTATAAACAGTTTGTAAAGAGCTTACTTACCATTTATTAATCATTATTCCTACATTCATTTGTAGATGTCAATAAGCAATCAATCTGAAGCTGAAAAAAAAGAAATCTCTAAATAGTAATGTGTACATTAATAAACACTATTTTAATTAACTGAAATGTCCACATAAAAAATATGCAAAAACAATTATATATTACCCAGCATTCATTTCTGCAGGTGAAGTTTTTATTTAAAATATTATTTTCCTCCTCATCAAATCAAAGTTTATTGGTCGCGTACAGTGTCTTCAGAAAGTATGAATGCCCCTTCAATTATTACACATTTTATTGTGTTACATCCTGAATTCAAAATGTATTAAACATATTTTTTATCACCCATTTACGAACAAAACCCTGTAATGACAAAGTGAAATGCATTCAATATTAAATACAAAAATATCTCATTTTCATGAGTATTCACACCCCTGAGTCAATACATGTTGGAATCACCTTTCTGGGTAAGTCTCTAAGAGTTTTGCACACCTGGATTGTACAATATTTGTCCATTCTTTTTTTCAAAATTCTTCAAGCTCTGTCAAATTGGTTGTTGATCATTTCTAGACTACCATTTTCAAGTCTTGCGATAGATTTTCAAGCAGACTTAAAACTTCTTGCGACTACAGGGGGTGCTGTTCCGAATTAGCATTTTGTCGTCTCCAAATTAAACTGCCTAGTACTCAATTCTTGCTCGTACAATATGCATATTATTAATTCTATTGGATAGAAAACACTTTCTAGTTTCATACAACGTTGAAATGATGTCTGTGGGTGACCCAGAACTCTTTCTACAGCGAAATCCATGACAGACAGTGAAAGGTCTGAGAGCGAAGCTCTGGTTTCAGATCAGTTTTTAAGGTCTCTGTCTATCCTATGGAACGACACGAACTGCACCCGCCTTCCCCTGGATGTCAGTAACCAATGAGAAGTGGAATGGGCTTTCTGCGTAGCTCTCAGAGGTTATAAAAGGCCAAGGAGTGAGGGTAGCCCCCTTTCGACTCTGACCATTGCGCAGGAAGGGACCGTCCGGATGCCATTTTCACAGGCTCGGTTATCAACTTGAAATGTATCCGTCTGTAATTTAATTCGATATAGGACTTAGAAACATCATAAGGTAGTTAATTTAAACCGTTTTATAGCAATTTATATCCGTTTAGTGCGATTTTGATGCATTTCTATGTGAAGCACACCGGGCACATTTCGGGGTCCCGGTCGAACGTTAGCGGGCATTTAGACGGACAAAGGACATCTTTCGACCAAAAGAAGATTAAACCCAAGAAAGAATACATTGCCCAAGAATCTGATGGAAGAACAGCTCAAAGTAAGCAATATTTAATATGATAAATCGTTGTTCTGTCGAAATATTTTAAACGCATATTTCGCCATTTTGTTTTGGTATAGCTTCACTTGGCGAACCCTGTATTGAAAAGTAAGGATAATTTTAAAAATGTAAGTCAGCGGTTGCATTAAGAACTAATTTGTCTTTCGATTCCTGTCAACTCTGTATTTTTTAGTCAAGTATATGATTAGCTTTCGATTAAACTAGATCACTCTGAAAGCTGACGTCCCTCATTTTGATGCTTGAGTTGTGACTATTTCCATTGTATAACCACGGTTTTGTATGGCTAAATATGCACATTTTCGAACAAACTGTATATGTATGTTGTAAAATGATGTTACAGGAGTGTCATCGGAAGAATTCTGAGAAGGTTAGTGAAAAAATTAATATATTTTGGCGATGATAACGTTATAGCTCCCTTTGCCTTGAATTCATGCTCTACTAACGTTTGCACATGTGGTATGCTAACTTATCGATTTATTGTGTTTTCGCTGAAAAACGCTTAGAAAATCTGAAATATGGTCTGAAATCACAAGAACTGTGTCTTTCCATTGCTATGCTTTGTCTATTTTTATGAAATGTTTTATGATGAGTAAATTGGTCATACACGTTGCTCTATCTAGTAATTCTAGTCGATTTGTGATGGTCGGTGCAATTGTAAACTGTGATTTCTACCTGAAATATGCACTTTTTTCTAACAACACCTATCCTATAACCATAAATATGTTATCAGACTGTCATCTGATGAGTTTTTTCTTGGTTTGTTGCTATCAATATCTTAGTTTAGCCGAATTGGTGATAGCTAGTGGTGGAGAGAGAAAATGGTGGACAAAGAAAGATGGTGTATTTTGCTAACGTGGTTAGCTAATAGATTTACATATTGTGTCTTCCCTGTAAAACATTTTAAAAAACAGAAATGATGGGTTTATTCACAAGATCTGTATCTTTCATCTGGTGTCTTGACTTGTGATTTAATGATATTTAGATGCTACTATTTACTTGTGAAGCTATGCTAGCGATGCTAATCGGTGGGGGGGGGGTGGGGGGTGATCCCGGATACGGGGTTGATACTCGTGAAAGGTTAAGTCAAAACTGTAACTTGGCCACTCAGGAACATTCACTATGTTCAGAGTAAGCAACTCCAGTGTATATTGACCTGGTGTTTTAGGTTATTGTCCTGCTGAAAGGTAAATTAATCTCCCAGTGTCTGGTGGAAAGCAGATTGAACAAGGCTTACCTCTAGGATTTTACCTGTGCTTAGCTCCATTCCCTCTCTTTTTTACCCTTAACCTGTCTGGCTCTGGCGTTCCACTAGCGGAACTCCTCCACATTCCACTGAAAAGGCAGAGCGCGAAATTCAAAAGATATTTTTTTGAAATATTTAACTTTCACACATTAACAAGTCCAATACAGCAAATGAAAGATACACATCTTGTGAATCCAGTCAACATGTCCGATTTTTAAAATGTTTTACAGCGAAAACACCACATATATTTATGTTAGCTCACCACCAAATACAAAAAAAGGACAGACATTTTTCACAGCACAGGTAGCATGCACAAAGCCAACCTAACTAACCAAGAACCAACCAAACTAACCAAGAAACAACTTCATCAGATGACAGTCTTATAACATGTTATACAATAAATCTATGTTTTGTTCGAAAAATGTGCATATTTGAGGTATAAAATCAGTTTTACATTGCAGCTACCATCACAGCTACCGTCACAAATAGGAACCGAAGCAGCCAGAGTAATTACAGACACCAACGTCAAATACCTAAATACTCATCATAAAACATATTCTGAAAAATGTATGGTGTACAGCAAATTAAAGACAAACATCTTGTGAATCCCAGCCAATATTTCCGATTTTTAAGTGTTTTACAGCGAAAACACAATATAGCATTATATTAGCTTACTACAATAGCCTACCACACTACCGCATTCATTCATCAAGGCACGTTAGCCGATAGCAATAGGCACAATTAGCGATAGCGAATAAACCAGCAAAAGATATATAATTTTTGACTACCTTGATTAAGCTTCATCAGATGACAGTCCTATAACATCAGGTTATACATACACTTATGTTTGTTCGAAAATGTGCATATTTAGAGCTGAAATCAGTGGTTATACATTGTGCTAACGTAGCCACTTTTCCCACAACATCCGGATATTTTTCTGACACTTTTTCTGACACACATATTCTGACCAAATAACTATTCATAAACATAACTAAAAATTACATGTTGTATAGGAAATGATAGATACACTAGTTCTTAATGCAATCGCCGTGTTAGAATTCTAAAAATAACTTCATTACGACATCCAGCTTAGGTATAGCGAGAGAGTGCCCAAACTCTGGGCGCAAACGACTAGTTCACATGTACGACAGATATATGAAAAAAACATCATAAATGGGTCCTACTTTTGCTGATCTTCCATCAGAATGTTGTACAAGGGGTCCTTTGTCCAGAACAATCGTTGTTTGGTTTTAGAACGGCCTTTTTCCCTCTCGATTTAGCAAGCACACTTGCCAAGTGGCTGCGAATCTCTCCATCGTCAACAAACTCAGAGAACGGAACACGGCAAAACTCCCGAAAAAATTTCAATAATCTGATTAAACTACATTGAAAAAACATACTTTACGATGATATTGTCACATGTATCAAATAAAATCAAAGCCGGAAATATCAGAAGGCAAATCCAGGTCCCTTCTCGCACTCTCCAGAAAACAGGAAACTGGTGACATGCCAAGAGCTATTATTCGAGCCCAGATCAAGTTACACACTCAATTTCTTCTCTCTCACTGCTTGTCGACATCTAGTGGAAGACGTATGAAGTGCATCTAAAACTAATAAATATCAAGGACTTTAATAGGCAGCCCCTAGAACAGTGCATCGATTTCAGATCTTCCACTTCCTGTCAGGAAGTTTGCTGCAAAAGGAGTTCTGTTTTACTCATAGATATAATTCAACACGGTTTTAGAAACTAGAGAGTGTTTTCTATCCAATAGTAATAATAATATGCATATTGTACGAGCAAGAATTGAGTACGAGGCCGTTTAAATTGGGCACGATTTTCCCCCAAAGTGAAAACAGCGCCCCTCTGTCCTCAACAGGTTTTAACCTAGTCCTTAACGATTACAAGCATACCCATAACATGATGCAGCAACACTATGCTTCAAATACGGAGAGTGGTACTCAGTAAGGTTTGTATTGTGTATATATAAATATATACACAGTTGAAGTCGGAAGTTTACATACACCTTAGCCAAATACATTTAAACTCACTTTTTCACAATTCCTGACATTTAATCGTAGTAAGAAATCCCTGTCTTAGGTGAGTCAGGATCACCACTTTGTTTTAAGAATGTGAAAATGTCATAATATAGTAGAGGAGAATGATTTATTTCCTCGCTTTTATTTATTTCATCACATTCCCAGTGGGTCAGGAGTTTACATACACTCAATTAGTATTTGGTAGCATTGCATTTAAATTGTTTAACTTGGGTCAAAACATTTCGGGTAGCCTTCCAGAAGCTTCCACAATAAGTTAGGTGAATTTTGTCCCATTCCTTCTGACAGAGCTTGTGTAACTGAGTCAGATTTGTAGGCCTCCTTGCTCGCACATGCTTTTTCAGTTCTTGCCACAAATTTTCTATAGGATTGAGGTCAGGGCTTTGTGATGGCCACTCCAATACCTTGACTTTGTTGTCCTTAAGCCATTTTGCCACAACTTTGGAAGTATGCTTGGGGTCATTGTCAATTTGGAAGACACATTTGTGACCAAGCTTTAACTTCCTGACTGATGTCTTGAGATATATAGATATATATAGATATATCCACATCATTTTCTTTCCTCATGATGCCATCTATTTTGTGAGGTGCACCAGTCCCTCCTACAGGCAAAGCACCCACAACATGATGCTGCCACACCCGGTGCTTCACAGTTGGGATGGTGTTATTCGGCTTGCAAAGTGTAACGGATGTGAAATGGCTAGCTAGTTAGCGGTGGTGCGCGCTAATAGCCTTTCAATCGGTTACGTCACTTGCTCTGAGACGTTGAAGTAGTGGTTCCCCTTGCTCTGCAAAGGCCGTGGCTTTTGTGGAGCGATGGGTAACGATGCTTCGTGGGTGACTGTTGTTGATGTGTGCAGAAGGTCCCTGGTTCGCCCCCGGGTCGGGGCAAGGGGACGGACTAAAGTTATACTGTTACATCGATGCTGTTGACCCGGATCACTGGTTGCTGCGGAAAAGGAGGAGGTTAAAGGGGGGTGAGTGTACGGATATGAAATGGCTAGCTAGTTAGCGGTTGGTGCGCGCTAATAGCCTTTCAATCGGTTTACGTCACTTGCTCTGAGACCTTGAAGTAGTTCCCCTTGCTCTGCAAGGACCGCGGCTTTTGTGGAGCGATGGTAATGATGCTTCGTGGGTGACTGTTGTTGATGTGTGCAGTGGGTCCCTGGTTCGCGCCCGGGTCAGGGCGAGGGGACGGTCTGAAGTTGAAACTGTTACACAAGCCTCACCCTTTTTCCTCCAAACATAACGATGGTCATTATGGCCAAACAGTTCTATTTTTGTTTCATCAGACCAGAGGACATTCTTCCAAAAAGTATGATCTTTGTCCCCATGTGCAGTTGCAAACCGTAGTCTGGCTTTTTATTGCGGTTTTGGAGCAGTGGCTTCTTCCTTGCTGAGCGGCCTTTCAGGTTATGTTGATATAGGACTCGTTTTATTGTGGTTATAGATCTTTTTGTACCTGTTACCCAGCCAGCATCTTCATAGGTCCTTTGATGTTGTTCTGGGATTGATTTGCACTTTTCACACCAAGTACATGAATCTCTAGGAGACAGAACGCGTCTCCTTCCTGAGGCGGTATGACGGCTGCGTGGTCCCATGGTGTTTATATACTTGCATACTATTGTTTGTACAGATGAACCTGGTACCTTCAGGCATTTGGAAATTGCTCCCAAGGATGAAACAAACTTGTGGAGGTCTTGGCTGATTTCTTTTGATTTTCCCATGATGTCAAGCAAAAGAGGCAATGAGTTTGAAGGTAGGCCTTGAAATACATCCACAGGTACACCTCCAATTGACTCAAATGATGTCAATTAGCCTAACAGAAGCTTCTAAAGCCATGACATCATTTTCTGGAATTTTCCAAGCTGTTTAAAGGCACAGTCAATTTAGTGTATGTAAACTTCTGACCCACTGGGATTGTGATACAGTGAATTATAAGTTAAATAATGTAAACAATTGTTGGAAAAATTACTTGTGTCATGCACAAAGTAGAATGTCCTAACCGACTTGCCAAAACCATAGTTTGTTAATTAACAAGAAATTTGTGAAGTGGTTGAAAATAGAGTTTTAATGACTCCAACCTAAGTGTATGTAAACTTCCGACTTCAACTGTATATGGTATATGGGGGATTGAAAATTATGCAGACAATTACATTGATGGACGCTACAATCTATCTACATACTATATTAAAGCTGATCTACCCCCTAAAATACAAATAAAATTAAGAAAACAGGAATAAAAAGTGACCAGTGTTCAATGGTTATGTACATAGGTCAACAGTCTCTAAGGTGCATATTTAGCTTATTCAATTGTTTTAATGTTCATTTTCCAACTGAATAATGTTGTACTTTTAATTACACCTTACAATAAATGTTTTATTTATCACCTTAGTGCAAAATGCCACTGGTGCACAGTTATCAATATCTTTACAATTGCCACAACTACTTAGTGAATGGCCTGTAACTGGCTTAGGGGATGCCTTGTTCAATTTAGTTAACCTGTATGTGGCTAATTACGAGCTAAACTACTTCTATGCTTGCTTCGAGGCAATAACACTGAAATATGCATGAGAGCACCAGCTGTTCTGGAAGACTGTGTGATCACACTCTCCGCAGCCAATGTGAGTAAGACCTTTAAACAGGCAACATTCACAAGGACGCAGGGCCAGACGGATTACCAGGACATGTACTGCGAGCATGCGCTGACCAACTGGCAAGTGTCTTCACTGACATTTTCAACCTCTCCCTGTCCGAGTCTGTAATACCAACATGTTTTAAGCAGACCACCATAGTCCCTGTGCCCAAGAACACTAAGGTAACCTGCCTAAACGACTACCGACCCGTAGCACTAACGTCTGCAGCCATTTCTGCCCTCCGAGTTCATAGTCGCTATTTAAATAGACCATTTAATTTTGTCTAGCTTGCCATTCCAAATAAAGTGGAATATTTTTACCTCATATAATTTAGAAAAAAATGGTTAGGTGTAGGCGGGGGCCAGAAGTAAATATGTAAACTGGGATATGACTTTTTTCCACAAATAGACAGATATTGAAAATGTACTTTCTGTTAAATGTATTGTAGTGAGATCATTTTTCTTCGGGATATGAATACTGTGTATGTCCACTTCACTGTCAGACCATTTATTGGTAAACTTGTCAGATGCTGGGTGTAGCTGGTGCATGGAAGTCAGGCGCAGGAGAGCAGAGAAGAGAGGACAAAGCACTTTACTGAGGCAATTCACTAAAACAGAATGCAACCGCGTCACAAAAACAATATAAATATAAACATATATGTATATATGTGTGTGTGTGTGTGTTTTGTGCTTGGGAAGGGGTTGTCTTCTTCAACAGGTTGCTGGATTGGCTGGCCTCTTTCCAGGAGCAGCAGGAGGCCTTGGACTCTGTGCCCAGCCTCATCGGTCATGGGATCAACAGAGACAACATGGATGCTGCCCTCCAGGCCCTCTCTCTGGGCATAGAAGAGTACAAGCCTCCACTCGGTTGCCTGGAGCGGTTCTTCAATGATGGCAAGGCTCCTGATCCCGGCCATCTCCCCAAACCATCTGAGTGTCCTTCCAGACTGGACCCTGCTGCCGTTGATGAAGGGGGACACTTCCCTCCTACATGATATACATTAAGCTGCTGAGGCCAGTGATACAGGCTATCCAAGTGGAAGATCTCAGCTTCCCCAGTGGGAGCACCACCTCTCGGCCCATACGGCAGGTATTCTACGGGCTGCTGCTGGGTGAGAGCAGGGAAGTGGAGGAGTATGACAGGGAAGGCAAGAACCTGACCAGCAGCAAGGTTGAAGCCGTCCTGCCCAGTGCTGCACGACAGCTGCAGCTAGACACACTGGATAAGGTATATATATATACATGTGATGTAGTATACAGTATATCAGGTGTGTATACATGTGGTATAGTATACAGTATATCAGGTATGTATACATGTGATGTAGTATACAGTATAACATAAACATACTGCTGTTGATTCTGAAATTAATTCTCATTCTCTTGTTCTGTTTCTTAGGCTCCACATTCAGTGCGGCTTGAGGTGTTTTTGGAGACCCTTGATGTGTCCCAGTCCACTTTGAATGGTCTCCCACCTCATCTGGGACTTCCTGTGGCTGTTACCTAATACTGGCTGAGGCACGCCCATCCCCGACCAGACCATCCTTTCCTGCAGGCCCTGCTACTAGGACTGGTGTACGGAGAGCTCTGCAGACAGAGGAAGAGCCATAGAGGTATGGACCAGAATATGAATGAAAACACACACACAGGCACACAACTAAGAATGTATAAATAAAAGTGTGTGAAGAATGTATAAATAAAGAGAGTGACTCCTCTCTTTTTTGTGTATCGGGGGTTTATAGAGGAGGGGACCAGTGTTGAGAGGTTGAGAGGGCTGATTCAGAGAGGTGCTAGGAGTCCAGACCCTGGGTGTGGCCCACGCCTTTAGCCAATGGCAAGTGCTGCGTGAGGGATGGGCCTTGACCTGAACCAACTGCTGTGCTTCCCTCTACCTGAGCCTCAGTGTGCCTGGTAAGGTGTCACTTCCTGAATCAACCCTAACCTCTAACCTCTAGAGTAGACCAGTGGTATTCCTTTACATTGTTTTCTATCCCAGCAGCAACACAGCTAATTCAACCCTCTGTTGTTTCCCTGTTGGAGTCTAGGCTGTACAAGGGAACTCTGGTGCACCAGCTTGTGGCCAAACTGAGAGGGGGGGTGACCCCGGATTCTCTCCTGATGGAAGACCCTTCCTCTGGGCAGCTGTACAGAGCCATGCTGGAAGCCATACTCAACTCCCAGGAAGCTGAGACCACTGGACAACCTGACGGCCCCTCTGCAGATTCTGGCGCTGGATGATGAAGATTTTGATGATGATGATGATGGAGTAGGCTGTAATGAAGTCCCAATGTCCCGCCACAAGAGGAAGGAAAGATTAAATAAAGCACTGTTGACCACTATATAGGGACCACTAACCAACTGTTGAGTTAAATACTGTTTTCTGTGACATTTTAGTGACAGAGTGCATAGGTAGGGAAGGCCCCCCTTGCATACACCCACACACACACTTATGAAGAAGTTCACTTTCACTCACACATGGAGCATAAAGAACATTGATAAGAGAAATTGACATTGTTTAAAGAAAATAAGAAAAATGAGAATAAATTATTTGTGACTATGGTTTATTGAAATGAAAATTAAAGGTTGAATACAGTTGAAGTTGGGAAGTTACATACACCTTAGCCAAATACATTTAAACTCAGTTTTTCACAATTCCTGACATTTAATTCCTAGTAAAAATGTCCTGTCTTTGGTCAGTTAGGATCACCACTTCATTTAAGAATGTGAAATGTCAGAATAATAGTAGAGAGAATGATTTATTTCAGCTTTTATTTCTTTCATCACATTCCCAGTGGGACAGAAGTTTACATACACTCAATTAGTATTTGGTAGTATTGCCTTTAAATTGTTAAAAATTGGGTCAAACGTTTCGGGTAGCCTTCCACAAGTTTCCACAATACGTTGGGTGAATTTTGGCCCATTCCTCCTGACAGAGCTGGTGTAACTGAGTCAGGTTTGTAGGTCTTCTTGCTCGCACATGCGTTTTCAGTTCTGCCCACACATTTTCTAAAGGATTGAGGTCAGGGCTTTGTGATGGCCACTCCAATACCTTGACTTTGTTGTCCTTAAGCCATTTTGCCACAACTTTGGAAGTATGCTTGGGGTCATTGTCCAGTTGGAAGACCCATTTGCTGTCACGTTCTGACCTTAGTTCCTTTTTTATGTCTTTATTTTAGTTTGGTCAGGGTGTGAGTTGGGGTGGGCATTCTATGTTGTTTTTCTATGTTTTGTTCTGTGGGTTATATTTCTATGTGTTTGGCCTGGTGTGGTTCCCAATCAGAGGCAGCTGTTTATCGTTGTCTCTGATTGGGAGCCATATTTAGGTAGCCTGTTTTTCATTGTGTGTTGTGGGTGATTGTTTCCTGTTTCCTGTGTTAGTATCATACGGTACTGTTTCGGTTTTCATTTATTCTCTTGTTATTTTGTATTCATTCTCGATTAAATTATATTATGGATACGTACCACGCTGCATTTTGGTCCTCCTCTCCTTCCACCAACGAAAGCCGTTACATTTGCGACCAAGCTTTAACTTCCTGAGTGATGTCTTGAGATGTTGCTTCAATATATCCACATAATTTTCTTTCCTTATGATGCCATTTATTTTGTGAAGTGCACCAGTCCCACCTGCAGCAAAGCACCCCCAGAACATGATGCTGCCACCCCCGTGCTTCAAGGTTGGGATGGTGTTCTTCGGCTTGCAAGCCGCCCCCTTTTTCCTCCAAACATAAGGTTGGTCATTATGGCCAAACAGTTCTATTTTTGTTTCGTCAGACCAAAAAGTACAGTCTTTGTCCCCATGTGGAGTTACAAACCGTAGTCTGGCTTTTTTATGGCAGTTTTGGAGCAGTGACTTCTTCCTGCTGAGCGGCCTTTCAGGTTATGTCGATATAAGACTTGTTTTTCTGTGGATATAGATACTTTTGTACCTGTTTCCTCCAGCATCTTCACAAGGTCCTTCGCTGTTGTTCTGGGATTGATTTGCACTTTTCTCACACCAAAGTACGTTCATCTCTAGGAGACGGAACGCGTCTCCTTCCTGAGCAGTATGACGGCTGCGTGGAATTGATCCAGATCTCCGGATGGAACTGAAATTCGAGCTCGGATCTGATCCACGTGTCTCCTTAGTCTTTGTCCACTTCCAATAATCACAGTATAAGATACTGGTCCTGAGCAATCCTCAATGGTAGCTGGAATCCATTTAGGACCAAACCCATAGTTTCTTGTATAGACATCATCTCCAGGTGAGAAACTTCGGAGTTTGGCTCGGGTGTCATGATTACATTTTTGATTCCATTGCTTTTGTTGTATTTTCATTTTCAGGTCTGGTCTGATGAGATCCAAGGTTGACCTTAACCTCCTTGACATCAACATTTCTGCAGGTGACAACCCAGTTGTAGCTTGAGGAGTAATCCTGTAGCTAAACAGGAATCGTGACACCTTTGTTTCAATGCTGGGCCCTTGCATCTTCCTCATCCCCTCCTTCAAGGTCTGAACTGCACGTTCTGCTAATCCGTTTGAAGATGGGTGAAAAGGGGCCGACGTTACATGCTGAATTCCATTTTGTTTCATGAAACTTGTGAATTCAGTGCTTGTAAAACAAGTAACATTGTCACTAACCAACATTTGAGGCAATCCCATAACACTGAAGCTTTGTCTCAACTTCTCAATCGTAGCGTACGATGTTGACGTGTTCATGGGGTAAACATCCATCCACTTTGAATGAGAGTCAATCAACACCAGGAACATTTTCCCTAGGAAAGTTCCAGCGTAGTCCACATGTAGTCGTGTCCATGGTTTTTCTGGCCATTCCCATGGATGTAATGGCGCGGTGGGGGGGTGACTTCCTGTTACTCTGACAATCTGCACACCGGCTAACCTCATTTTCCACATCGTGGTCCATCTTTGGCCACCAGACATATGTCGTGTCTTTGGCTATGCCAGATTAATTTCTATGACATGCTATTCTATAAAATAATTTCTCCGTAATTAATATCACCTGATTGAACTAATCATGTAAATGTAATTAACTAGAGAGGGACACCACGAAATAATATTTATAGAGCTGTTATCTTCCGAATAAACTCTTAAAGATTTAGTAATATTTTTCGTCAATAGCAGTCAACGTCAATCGTCATCTTACTTCAGTCTCATATTCTGAAAGTTGTAAATCCTTGGTTATCTGCAAGAATCCTGGCTAACAAGTTGAATCAGCAATACAAAATTGGGTTTAATTATTTATTTACTAAATACCTAACTAATCACACAGAATCACACATACACAATTAAATCATAACTTGATTACAAATAGCCGTCATAAAGGAAAACGTCCATAGCGGGCGGAATAGATTTGACAGCTGGTTACACAAAGGGAAGGGGCTGAGTTTTGGTGAATGAGCGGGAGACTGGAACAGAGGCGAAGCTGTGCTATCGTAAATACAGTATCTTATGCATTCTAAATTACCGCCCATTTGGAAAAGGAAAATGCAATAAATATTTACTCTGAGCTGCGCTTCAGTAGGTTGGTGGTAGATGGAAGACCGTGTCGCCAACCCGAGTCCTCTGTCCTTTGAAGAATGTCTCTGGTGGTCACGGGATAAGTTGTAGTAACGTCGTTGTGTAGTAGACGGGATACTCTGACTGTCCTTCCTAACCTGCGTTTGTAGCAGCTGTTGCTAACTCAACGGCTAGGAGGTATCACTTCTGTAGTGAATACGAGTTCAAAGTTCATACCATTTACAACCAAAGTCCATGCTGATGTTGGCTTAGTTCTGTAGTTATTATCTGAACCATTCTGACATCGGATCGTCACCCTAATGTACCCGGAACAGAAGGTTATAATTTTGTCAATGGCTTTATATAGTGGAGGGAGAGGGGTGTGTCTGAAAAGTTTATAACCCATGTCTCTTCACAGGGGCGGGCCCCTGGTTGAGCAGAAGCCCAAACTTATGAAAACCCAAATCTCTCATTTGGAAGCTAAAATTACATTTCATCTCTTCACAAATAATTTCATATTCAAACATTTGAATTAAACAACAATTCCATGTGAATCCAATACCTCTGATGTTTAGACTTTCCACAGTAGAGTTTATGTCTTTCTATCATTGATGAGAATGTGTCGGAGGGCAACCGAACTGACATAATATACCTTAAGTACCACCGCATATGTTCAGTTGGTCGGATTACCAGAATATAGTTCATTTCCCCCCAACTTCTGATGTTCCCAGAATCTCTATGTTAACCAAGGGGTTTTCTTATGTCACATCAGTAGGGAAGAGGAACGGGGGAGGGGGGAAAGAGGTATTTATGACTGTCATAAACCTACCCCCAGGCCAACGTCATGACACATATGACCTCGCTAGGCCTTTCATTCTCGACATACCTGGATGCGACTGATGCAACAACTTCAGTAGCAACCCCTGCCCTTGTGGTGGGATAACTACTCTTGAACCCCACAGAACACATCCATCTCGAACACTCAATGCCAAGCGGCGAGTGTAGTAAGGCATGATCTGAGGCTCGGTCACAGTAGGCCATCCTCTCAGGATAAATCCATGCACTTGTGATAGCGTCACATCCTATGAAGTCCATTGCCTGATTTGTGCCGTGTTCACTGGTGCATCATCCAACACATCGATCATCAAAACCTGGTCATTTTCTTCTTCCTGAATGATGATTTGTGGAACGGGCAGCCTACTCAGAGCATCAGCATTCCCATGGTATCTACCTGGTTTGTAAATTATTCTGTACTCGTAGGCCCTGAGCCACACAGCCCAACGTTGAACTCTTGGAGAGACCATTTGTGGTACTGGCTTTTGTTCATGGAGCAGAGAGATCAGAGGCTTATGATCCGTCACAATAGTGAATGTTCTCCCTTACAAGTACTTGTGGAATCTCTGTATTCCGAATATGACAGCCAGTCCTTCCTTGTCCAGCTGAGAGTACTTTTTCTCCGCTGGCGACAACGTTCTTGACATGAACCCGATAGGTTTCTCTGCACCATTCTCCATCCGGTGGGATAGCACCGCCCCCACACCATACGATGAGGCATCACACGATAAGATGAGATCTCTGTCTGCTGAGTAGTGCACTAGCACTTAAGCTGATTGCAGTAAGACCTTTGACTTTGCAAAAGCTTCTTCCTGTCTTTCTGACCATTTCCAGGCCTCCTCCTTCCTTAGCAGTTGATGTAGAGGAGCTAAGAGGGTAGAGAGGTTCGGAAGGAAGCGATTATAATAGTTCAGTAAGCCTAGATAGGCTTTCAGCTCTGTAACGTTTGTCAGAGCTGGAGCTTCCACAACGGCCCTCACTTTAGCTTTGACAGTGTGTAACCCCTTGGCATCCACCTTGTGACCCAGGTACTGCACTTCATCAGCTAACAGTGTACACTTGCTCCTCTTCAGCCGGAGACCGGCGTCCTCCATCCTCCTCAAAACTTCACCTAAGTTTCGGAGATGTTCCTCCTTCGTGACTCCCGTGACAAGAATGTCGTCGAGGTAAACAGCTACCTTGGGTATCCCCTGCAGAATTCCCTCCATAGTTCTTTGGAAGCTGGTGCAGAAGACACCCCGAAAGGTAAACGTTTATAGGTAAACATCCCTCTGTGGGTGTTTATGGTCAGGTACTTCAGTGAAGCTTTATCCATTAGCACTTGCTGATATGCGTGACTCATGTCCAGTTTTGTAAACTGTTGCCCTCCGGTTAAGGTTGAAAGCAAATCCTCCACTTTGGGTATTGGGTACTGCTCCAGAGAATAAACTCTATTTACAGTCAGCTTATAGTCACCGCATAATCTGATTGAACCATCTGGTTTTAGTATGGGAACAACTGGTGCTGCCCACTCAGAAAACTTGACAGGTACAATTATATCCTCTGCTAAGAGTCTGTCAATTTCCACATCCACTTTATGCTTCATGGCATATGGAACTGATCTTGGCCTATAGAATCTGGAAGTAGCATCAGCAGCAACATGAATGGTAGCTTGGACCCCTTTTAATGTCCCTAGCTCTTCTTTGAAAACACACTCATGCTTTGAAAGCACCTGCTGTAGTGTCAATGTCTCTGTGGTGACATGTTTGATTTCATCCCAGTTCAAATTTATTTCCTTCAACCACCCTCTCCCTAGTAAACTGGGGCCAGTACCTTCCACTACTAAGAGAGGCAGACTTTTCTTTTATCCATGATATTCCACTTGAACATCAGCAACTCCAATCACAGTGATCTTCTCCCCTGTGTACGTTTTGAGTTTAATGGGGGTGTCTCTCAGTTTAGGCACTTCAACGGTTTTCCACTTCGTATAGAATTGGGACCTGTTCATCAGTGTGACACTACATCCTGTGTCTAGTTCAAACGGTACCTGCAATCCATTTATTCCCATTTCCACAATGAAAGGCTTCACCTTCTTCATATTCGCCCCCTGTACACTGTACATTGAGAATGCTTGCTCTGCGTCTGCGCACTCACTTTCACTTTCTTTCACTTGATTAGAGCGGTAGCTAGAGCTTCTGGAGGTATTCGGTTTTCTGTCCGTCCTCTTTTCTGCAGCCCGTGGCTTTTTTTTATTGCGGCACGCCCTCGCAATGTGGCCTATTATCCCACATGCATAACACTTTTCGTGTTTGAATTTACAGTCAAACGCTGCGTGTTTGCCTTTGCAACGATAACAGTCTCTATTGGCTGCTGCATCACGGCTTTCTGTTCTTTGAAATTCTACGCGCTCAGCGCTGCTCTCTTTTATTGTATGGCACGCAGTTGCGCACCTTGCCTGCAAATCCAGTGCATTTCTATTTGCGGACTCCATGGCCTGGGACAGTTTGAGTGCATTCTCAAACGTGAGATTAGGCTCTGATAACAATCGTATTTGTATCCTGTCATCATTAATCCCACACACCAGCCGATCGCGTAGCATTTGCGATAATGTATTCCCATAGTTACAGTCCAATGCTAGTTTTCTCAACTCAGCCACATATTCCCCCACTGATTCTGTAGGTTTTCTCTTGCGTGAATCAAACTTGAATCTTTGTACTATCTCACTGGGTTTGGGGTTGAAGTGATTTTTTAATAGCTCGACTAAATCTATGAATGACTTTTCTCCTGGTTTATCTGGGCTCAACAGGTTTCTCATTAAGCTGTACGTCTGTGCACCGACAATGCTTATGAGTATGGATTTCTGTATAGTGGCATCAGTTATTTCATTAGCAGCAAAGAAATGTTCCATTATTTCACAGTACTCCTCCCATTCCTGATTTTTAGGATCAAATGGTGGTAGCGAGCCTATTGTTGCCAAAGCCATCTTTTCCGATTCTTTCTCCCCTCACACAGTCAATAATTCGTCCTATCCATTTCCAGGGAATCAATCCTTCAGAATCTTCCACCGCTCACTTGAGTCTCACCTCCCGCGTCGCACGCCAAACACTCCGTTAAAACCTCTAATTCCTCCCAATCCCGGATCCGGGAGCACCCCCATCAGTAAAAAAGCTGACTAGCATAGCCTAGCATAGCGTCACAAGTAAATACTAGCATCTAAATATCATTAAATCACAAGTCCAAGACACCAGATGAAAGATACACATCTTGTGAATCCAGCCATCATTTCTGATTTTTAAAATGTTTTACAGGGAAGACACAATATGTAAATCTATTAGCTAACCACGTTAGCAAAAGACACCACTTTTTTTACTCCACCATTTTTTTCCTGTATAGGTAGCTATCACAAATTCGACCAAATAAAGATATAAATAGCCCCTAACCAAGAAACAACTTCATCAGATGACAGTCTGATAACATATTTATTGTATAGCATATGTTTTGTTAGAAAAATTTGCATATTTCAGGTATAAATCATAGTTTACCATTGCAGCCACCATCACAACTCTCACCAAAGCGACTAAAATAACTACAGAGAGCAGCGTGAATTACCTAAATACTCATCATAAAACATTTCTGAAAAATACACAGTGTACAGCAAATGAAAGACAAAGATCTTGTGAATCCAGCCAATATTTCAGATTTTTTAAGTGTTTTACAGCGAAAACACAATATAGCATTATATTAGCTTACCACAATAGCAAACCACACAACAGCATTGATTCAAGCCAAAAATAGTGATAACGTATAACCCAGCAAAAGATATACATTTTTTCACTGACCTGCTCAGAATTCTTCAGATGACAGTCCTATAACATCATATTACACAATACATATAGAGTTTGTTCGAAAATGTGCATATTTAGCGGCACAAATCGTGGTTATACAATGAGAAAAGTAGCCAAGCTGCCAACAAAATGTCGGGAGAAATCTTGGGAGAGGCACCTATTCTAATCGATAACTAATCATAAACTTGACTAAAAAATACAGGTTGGACAGCAAATGAAAGATACATTAGTTCTTAATGCAATCGCTGTGTTAGATTTTTTAAATTAACGTTACTACGACATACAGCGTGCGTTAAAGCGAGACCGCACGGAAATTAATGGCGGATTATGCATTTTACATTTTTCAACAGAACAACGAATTAACAGCATAAATAGTTCTTACTTTTTGATGAACTCCCATCAGAATCTTGGGAAAGGTGTCCTTTGTCCAAAAGAATCGTTGCTCGGTTGTAGAATGTAGTCTTCAACGTTGCAATTAGCAGTAAACATTAGCCATGTGGGCCAGACATCACCAACTCCCTAGAACGCAACACTAATAAATATCCGAAAATCGCAATATACTGACATAAACTGATATAACTCGGTTTAAAATAACAACATTATGATGTCTTTAACAGCTATATCGAATAAAAACAGAGCCGGATATATCTAAGAGCTATAACCGGAGCTTTCTACTACGACATGCCAAGGTCCTTCCTGCGTCAGAGCGTAGTGAACAAAGACAGGACCCCTCGTTCCCAAGCTATTTATAACCTCTCAGATCTGCCTAGAGACTCCATTTCAAATCTCACTATTCGCTGACATCCAGGGGAAGGCGTATGCAGTGCATCTCAACCAATAGAAGACAGGCAAATTAATAAACTGACCTGGAAACAGCTTGCAGAATTCTGCATTCTCACATCCTCATAGGAAAAATGCTCTAACTCGAGTTCTGTTTTACTCAGATATAATTCAAACGGTTTTAGAAACTAGAGAGTGTTTTCTATCCAATAGTAATAATAATATGCATATTGTACGAGCAAGAATTGAGTACGAGGCAGTTTAATTTGGGAACGAAATTATTACAAAGTGCAAATAGCACCCCCTATTGAGAAGAAGTTTTAACTTCGTGGCAAAAAAATCCAACGCAGTTCTCCATAGTTATCCTCATCGCCAAATATGTAGTATCCTTAAAGGCTTCTTAGAGTTACGACTCATGAGACTTAAGTACGGTTTAGTATTTAATTGTAACTTAGATTTACATTCTCTTATGCACCTGGATTAAACTACCTGAAGCTTTCTTAATCATTGTTAAATAGGCAGACATAGGAAATAGCTACGGATAGCGGGAAGCAAATCTATTGGTAAACATAAATATACCAGGTTACTACAGTATCCCACACCACCACCATGGTATCCCACACCACCACAATGGTATCCCACACCACCACCATGGTATCCCACACCACCACGGTAGCCCACACCACCACCACCACCATGGTATCACACACCACCACCACGGTAGCCCACACCACCACCTTGGTAGCCCACACCACCAACATGGTAGCCCACACCACCAACATGGTAGCCCACACCACCACCATGGTATCCCACACCACCACCACGGTATCCCACACCCCCACCACCACCATGGTAGCCCACACCACCACCAAGGTAGCCCACACCACCACCACCACCACGGTAGTCCACACCACCACCACCACCACGGTAGCCCACACCACCACCACCAACACGGTAGCCCACACCACCACCAAGGTAGCCCACACCACCATGGTAGCCCACACAACCACCACCACCACGGTAGCCCACACCACCACCACCACGGTAGCCCACACCACCATCACCACGGTAGCCCACACACCACCACGATGGTATCCCACACCACCACCACCACCACCACCACCACCACGGTAGCCCACACCACCACCACCACCACGGTAGCCCACACCACCCACCACCGCCATGGTATCCCACACCACCACCACCACCACCATGGTAGCCCACACCACCACCACCATGGTAGCCCACACCACCACCACCACCATGGTAGCCCACACCACCACCACCACCATGGTAGCCCACACCACCACCACCACCACCATGGTAGCCCACACCGCCACCACCATGGTAGCCCAAACCACCACCACCACCATGGTAGCCCACACCACCACCACCACCATGGTAGCCCACACCACCACCACCACCATGGTATAAAACACCGCCACCACCACCATGGTAGCCCACATCACCACCACCACCATGGTAGCCCACACCACCACCACCACGGTAGCCAACACCACCACCACCACCACCACCACCACCACGGTAGCCCACACCACCACCACCACCACCACCACGGTAGCCCACACCACCACCACCACCATGGTATAAAACACCACCACCACCACCATGGTAGCCCACACCACCACCACCACCACGGTAGCCCACACCACCACCACCACGGTAGCCCACACCACCACCACCACCACGGTAGCCCACACCACCACCACCACCACGGTAGCCCACACCACCACCACCACCACGGTAGCCCACACCACCACCACCACCACGGTAGCCCACACCACCACCACCACCACCACCACGGTAGCCCACACCACCACCACCACGGTAGCCCACACCACCACCACCACGGTAGCCCACACCACCACCACCACCAAGGTAGCCCACACCACCATGGTAGCCCACACCACCACCACCACGGTAGCCCACACCACCACCACGGTAGCCCAAACCACCATCACCACGGTAGCCCACACCACCACCACCACGGTATCCCACACCACCACCACCCCCACCACCACCACCACGGTAGCCCACACCACCACCACCACCATGGTAGCCCACACCACCACCACCACCACACCATGGTAGCCCACACCACCACCACCATGGTAGCCCACACCACCACCACCACCATGGTAGCCCACACCACCACCACCACCACCATGGTAGCCCACACCACCACCACCATGGTAGCCCACACCACCACCACCACCATGGTAGCCCACACCACCACCACCACCATGGTAGCCCACACCACCACCACCACGGTAGCCAACACCACCACCACCACCACAGTAGCCACACCACCACCACCATGGTAGCCCACATCACCACCACCACCACCATGGTATAAAACACCGCCACCACCACCATGGTAGCCCACATCACCACCACCACCATGGTAGCCCACACCACCACCACCACCACGGTAGCCAACACCACCACCACCACCACAGTAGCCCACACCACCACCACCACGGTAGCCCACACCACCACCACCACCACCACCACCACCACCACCACCACCACTAGCCCACACCACAACCACCACCATGGTATAAAACACCACCACCACCACCATGGTAGCTCACACCACCACCACCACCATGGTATAAAACACCACCACCACCACCATGGTAGCCCACACCACCACCACCACCACGGTAGCCCACACCACCACCACCACGGTAGCCCACACCACCACCACCACCACGGTAGCCCACACCACCACCACCACCACGGTAGCCCACACCACCACCACCACCACGGTAGCCCACACCACCACCACCACCACGGTAGCCCACACCACCACCACCACCACCACGGTAGCCCACACCACCACCACCACGGTAGCCCACACCACCACCACCACGGTAGCCCACACCACCACCACCACCAAGGTAGCCCACACCACCATGGTAGCCCACACCACCACCACCACGGTAGCCCACACCACCACCACGGTAGCCCAAACCACCATCACCACGGTAGCCCACACCACCACCACCACGGTATCCACACCACCCACCACCCCCACCACCACCACCACGGTAGCCCACACCACCACCACCACCATGGTAGCCCACACCACCACCACCACCACCATGGTAGCCCACACCACCACCACCATGGTAGCCCACACCACCACCACCACCATGGTAGCCCACACCACCACCACCACCACCATGGTAGCCCACACCACCACCACCATGGTAGCCCACACCACCACCACCACCATGGTAGCCCACACCACCACCACCACCATGGTAGCCCACACCACCACCACCACGGTAGCCAACACCACCACCACCACCACAGTAGCCCACACCACCTCCACCATGGTAGCCCACATCACCACCACCACCACCATGGTATAAAACACCGCCACCACCACCATGGTAGCCCACATCACCACCACCACCATGGTAGCCCACACCACCACCACCACCACGGTAGCCAACACCACCACCACACACCACAGTAGCCCACACCACCACCACCACGGTAGCCCACACCACCACCACCACCACCACCACCACCACCACCACCACCACCACCACCACCACGGTAGCCCACACCACAACCACCACCATGGTATAAAACACCACCACCACCACCATGGTAGCTCACATCACCACCACCACCACGGTAGCCCACACCACCCCACCACCATGGTAGCCCACACCACCACCACGGTAGCCCACAACACCACCACCACGGTAGCCCACACCACCACCACCACGGTAGCCCACACCACCACCACCAGGGTAGCCCACACCACCACCACCACCACGGTAGCCCACACCACCACCACCACGGTAGCCCACACCACCACCACCACGGTAGCCCACACCACCACCACCACGGTAGCCCACACCACCACCACCACGGTAGCCCACACCACCACCACCACCACGGTAGCCCACACCACCACCACGGTAGCCCACAACACCACCACCACGGTAGCCCACACCACCACCACCACCACGGTAGCCCACACCACCACCACCACCACCACGTTAGCCCACACCACCACCACCACCACGGTAGCCCACACCACCACCACACCACGGTAGCCCACATCACCACCACCACCACGGTAACCCACACCACCCTCAAATCACATTTTATTTGTCCTAATGCAACAGCTGTAGACCTTACTGTGAAATGCTTACTTACAAGCCCTTAACCAACAATACATTTCAATACATAGAGTAGAGATAATATTTATTAAATTATTAACTAAAGTAAAAAATTCATCAAAAAGTAACACAACAAAATTGCACAACAATAACGAGGCTATATACAGGAGGTTCCGGTACCGAGTCAATGTGCGGGGGTACAGGTTAGTCAAGGTCATTTTTATACGTAGGTCGGGTTAAAGTGACTATGCATAGATATTACGCAGAGAGTAGCAGCAGTGTAAAAAACAAACAAATAGTCAGGGTGGCCACTAAATACAGTCCTTTACCAACCAACCCAACCAGTTTATACAAATGTTGTGCAGTAGGTCATCCGTTAGAGATATGACGTATGGAAATTGAAACTTAAGGAAATGGAAACTCATCCATTGTTAAAGATGCTATAAATAGTCCTGTGACTGAAACTCTTCACTTGTGAAGACATCACATCCCAGACGGAGAACATCATGGGAATCCAGGGTTTGGCCAGATTTATAAAGGATCATGGAGAGATTTTAACAGATGATCACTTCAGACACAGCAGGTTGATAATAGATGGTAGTAGTATCTACCACTTTCTTTATTTTACCTCAGGTGGGGATCAGCAGCATGGAAGGGATTATGATGATTTTGAGGACCAGGTCTGCAAGTTCTTTAAGGCTCTGAGAGATTGTAGCATTGAACCTTATGTGGTTATAGATGGAGGATCCGACCACACCGATAAAAAGTTTGAAACTCTCCGACAACGATTTCAATCAAAGATCAACAATTTGTCTATGGGGCTTCAGGGGGACACAATAATACCAATCCTCGTCAAACAAGTCTTCAAACAGGTCCTCTCCAGCCTGAATGTGCCATTCGCACAGTGCATCTTTGAAGTAGACCAAGAAATAGCCTCCTTGGCTAAAAGGTGGAACTGTCCGGTCCTGTCCAATGACAGTGACTTTTATATTTTTGACATCCAGGCAGGATATCTGCCCTTCTTCCATTTTCAGTGGCAGAACGTGTCTGTGCAACGCGGGAGTTCTCAGAATTACATCCCCTGCAAGCGGTACACCACAACAAGCTTCTGCAGACAAGTCAACATCAACAGACAGCTTCTCCCAGTCTTCGCTGCCATCGCAGGAAACGACTATGTCAACTTGCGTGACATGGGCTTTCCCATTAGGTTGGACGACAATCAGAAGTCAAGTAAGTTTTAATAAATTATGTGTATAGTGAAATAAACAAAATACTCATATAATACTGTAGCGAACAACGGGGCACAGAAGCGAACCTTGGTAGCTGGCATGAAAGGCAACCATCCTATTCATCGTGCCAACAGGGTTAACACACTTGGTGGGAATTGTAACGTGGTTCATATATATTTTGATTTGATTTATTAGGATCCCCATTAGCCGATGCCAATGGAGACAGCTAGTCTTACTGGGGTCCCACACATAACAAAAAATACATTACAGACAAAAGACTTTACAATTTACATAAATAAATATAAAAATACATGTAGTGCGTGTGCATCTATCAGTTCCACATACATGTCAGTATATAAGATGGAAGGGATTTCAATGCACTCATGGCTGTGTATATTACTGTACGTTTGTTCTGGACCTGGGGACTGAAAAAGAGGGATGCTATTTTCACATATGATCATGTTTAGTGTAAGACTCAACATAGTAAAAGTCGGGGGCCTCCCGGGTGGCGCAGTGGTCTAGGGCACTGCATCGCAGTGCTAACTGCGCCACCAGAGTCTCTGGGTTCGCGCCCAGGCTCTGTCGCAGCCGGCCGCGACCGGGAGGTCCGTGGGGCGACGCACAATTGGGCTAGCGTCGTCCGGGTTAGGGTGGGTTTGGCCGGTAGGGATATCCTTGTCTCATCGCGCTCCAGCGACTCCTGTGGCGGGCCGGGCGCAGTGCGCGCTAACCAAGGGGGCCAGGTGCACGGTGTTTCCTCCGACACATTGGTGCGGCTGGCTTCCGGGTTGGAGGCGCGCTGTGTTAAAGAAGCAGTGCGGCTTGGTTGGGTTGTGCTTCGGAGGACGCATGGCTTTCGACCTTCGTCTCTCCCGAGCCCGTACGGGAGTTGTAGCGATGAGACAAGATAGTAATTACTAGTGATTGGATACCACGAAAATTGGGGAGAAAAGGGGATAAAATGAAAAAAAAAAAAAAAAAAAAATGAAAAAAAAAAAAAAAAAAACATAGTAAAAGTCATTCAGTTAAACATGACATTACTACTACATTACAACATGACTCTAGTTAGTATTTATATCTGAAATCAGAAAACACACCACTGACATTCATTCTGTTTATCTGAGACAACTGGTCAAATGCAAGCAGCAACTCACAACAACATACCATATGAAATACCATACAGTTATAGTAGCTTTATTTTCATTTTGTAAACAAATACTACAAATACTACAAGCAAAGAAACAGAATGAAGTGTTTCCACCAGCTAAGTGTTAATTCAGAGATTAAAAGAGTACAAATTCCTTTTTAATATATTTATACAGGCTTAATATTACTGCCTGGCTGGAAGCCAAGCTCTTTTGACGGCTGAAACTGAATGGGACAGTCGGAGAGAGATAGAGAGAAGGAGAGGGAGAGGTTTTGTAGTTTACGTCAGCGTTTGTGTTCATACTCATGTGCGAGTGTGTGTGTGACTAGTTAACGTACAGCTGCATTGCAAAGGTTTCTGTCGTATCTCTTCCCCCAAACGAGTCTTGGTCCCTAAATGGTTTCCATGTCACACAGCCTGAAAATCCCAGTCATAAATCTGCAGATGTCACTTAATGCATTTCAAACAGTGATTATCAGCCCCCAAACCTCCATATTGGTAAACATGATCTTTATCTTTGTGTTAGTAGAGGACTCAATATAGAAGAAACATACCTTACGTTCCAAATGGCATCCTGTTCCCTACACTTTTGACCAGGGCCCATAGGGTGGTGCACTACTTTTGACCAGGATCTATAGGGTTGTGCACTACTTTTGACCAGGATCTATAGGCCTATACGGCCTATTTTCATGTCATCTGACCATAACACCGGTTCCAATCCAAGTGCCAATACTGTTTCTTAAACTCCAGGCGGTGCTATGGTCAGATCACATGAAAATAGAACACCAGTCATGAGTTTGGAGTAGAAAAATGCAGAAAAGTACCTCATACCTACGTTAAAATATGGTGGTGCATCTTTGAGGTTAAGGGGCTATTTTGCTACCACTGGTCCTGTGGCCCTTGTTAACTTCACTAGGGTAGGGGGCAGCATTCGGAATTTTGGATGAAAAGCGTGCCCAAATTAAACTGCCTGCTACTCAGGCCCAGAAGATAGGATATGCATATAATTAGTAGGATAGAAAACACTCCAAAGTTTCCAAAACTGTTAAAATAATGTCTGTGAGTATAACAGAACTGATATGGCGAAAGCCCGAGCAAAATCCAACCAGGAAGTACTATTATTTTGAAAGGCTATTTTTCCATTGAAAGCCTATCCACCATACAAAGACTTAGGACCCAGTTCACGAGCTCGTTGTCTTCCTCTACATGTGGTCAGTCTTTAGGCATTGTTTCAGGCTTTTATTCAGAAAAATTAGGGAGATACAGCCCTTTCAATCAGTGGAAATTTCCATTCATCAGCCATGCGCCCTGATCGGGAACGCACCTTTCTTGTTTCTCCTTTCCTATTGACAAAGCTTTTGTCCGGTTGAAATATTATTGATTATTTATGACAAAAACAACCGGAGGCTTGATTTTAAACATCGTTTGGCATGTTTCTACTAACTTATATTGTACTTTTTAAAAAACTTTTCGTCTGGAATTAGTGTACGCGCCTTAAGCATTCGGATTACTGGACAAAACGCGCGAACAAAAAGGAGGAATTTGGTCATAAAGAGGGACATTATCGAACAAAACTAACATTTATTGCCTAACATGGAGACCTGGGAGTGCCACCAGATGAAGATCATCAGGAGTAAGTGATTCATTTTAATGCTATTTCTGACTTTTGTGACACTCTCCTTGGCTGGAAAATGGCTGAATGGGTTTCTGTGGCTAGGTGCAGACCTAACATAATCGCAAAGTGTGCTTTCTCCTTAAAGCCTTTTTGAAATCTGACACAGAGGTTGCATTAAGGAGAAGTGTATCTTTATTCATATGTTTAACACTTGTATCGTTTATCAATGTTTATGATGAGTATTTCTGTAATTTGATGTGGCTCTGCACTTTCACCGGATGTTTGTTTGAGACAGTGCATTTCTGACCATAACGCGCCAATGTAAACTGAGATTTTTGGATATAAATATTAACTTTATCGAACAAAACATACATGTATTGTGTAACAGGAAGTCCTATGAGTGCCACCTGATGAAGATCATCAAAGGTGAGTGATAAATTGAATCTCTATTTCTGCTTTTTGTGACTCCTCTCTTTGGCTGGAAAAATGGCTGTATGGTTTTCTGTGACTAGGTGCTGACCTAACATAATCGCATGGTGTGCTTTCGCAGTAAAGCCTTTTTGAAATCGGACACTGTGGTTGGATTTACAAGAAGTTTATCTTTGAAATTGTGGATAATACTTGTATGTTTGAGGAATTTTAATTATGGGATTTCTGTTGTTTTGAATTTGGCGCCCTGCAATTTCACTGGCTGTTGTTGAGGTGGGACGCTACCGTCCCACTGGTACCAGAGAGGTTAAAAATCGGAAAAATCGTGCCCAAATTAAACTGCCTCGTACTCTATTCTAGATCGTACAATATGCATATTATTATTACTATTGGATAGAAAACACTCAAGTTTCTAAAACTGTTTGAATTATATCTGTGAGTAAAACAGAACTCATTTTGCAGCAAACTTCCAGACAGGAAGTGAAAAATCTGAAAACGATGCTCTGTTCCAGGGCCTGCCTATTCAATTGCCTAATATTTATCGATATGCATGCACTTCATACGCCTTCCACTAGATGTCAACAGGCAGTGGAAGGTGGAATGGGGTGTCTAGCTTGATCTGAGGTCGAACAAGAGCCTTTGGAGTGGGAGGTCAGGAATTTCCTTTGTCTACCAAGGCGCGAGGCGGAGCTCGACATTGGCTTCTGAAAAGCGTTCGGTATACACGGCTAATATCTCCGGCTCTGTTTTTATTTGATACATATTAGAAAAACATCATAAAGTAGGTTTTTTCAACCGAGTTTCATCAGTTTATTCAACGTTTATTGAGACTTTTGGAGTTTTCCGTTCTTTGCGTCGAGAGAAACTGGGAACGTCATCAACATTGGCTAGCATTGTGGCACGAATTCGACAGGAGAAAAGGACATTCTAAAACCAAACAACGATTTATCCTCGACCTAGGACTCCTTGTACAAGATTCTGTTGGAAGCTCAACAAAAGTAAGAACAATTTATGATGTTATTTCGTATTTCTGTGGAAAATGTTATTCCTATTCTCTGCCGTTTTGGCGGGCGCTGTCTTGCAATAACGCAAGCTGTTTGTTATGGGAAAGTTATTTTTAAAAATCTAACACAGCGTTTGCATTAAGAACCAGTGTATCTTTCATTTGCCATACAACAAGTATTTTTATGTAAAGTTTATGATGAGTTCTTTGGTCAGATTAGGTGAGTGTCCAAACTAGCTCCGGACATTCTGGTGAATCGATGCTACATATTCACAATGTATAACCACGGTTTGCAGCTCTAAATATGCACATTTTCGAACAAAACATAAGTGTATTGTATAACCTGATGTTATAAGACTGTCATCTGATGAAGTTGGTCAAGGTTAGTGATTAATTTTATATCTTTTGCTGGTTTTTGCGAATGCTATCTATGCGGTGAATAAATGCGGTTGTGTGTTTGGCTATTGGGGTAAGCTAATATAATGCTATATTGTGTTTTCGTTGTAAAACACTTAAAAAATCGGAAATATTGGCTGGATTCACAAAATGTTTATCTTTCATTTGCTGTACACCATGTATTTTTCATAAATGTTTTATGATGAGTATTTAGGTATTTCACGTTGCTCTCTGTAATTATTCTGGCTGCTTTGGTGATATTTTTGATGGTAGCTGCAATGTAAAACTATGATTTATACCTCAAATATGCACATTTTCGAACAAAACATACATTTATTGTATAACGTGTTATAAGACTGTCATCTGATGAAGTTGTTTCTTGGTTAGTGACTAATTATATATCTATTTGGTCGGTTTTGTGATAGCTACCTATGCGGTAGAAAAATTGTGAAAATATGCGGTTGAGTCTTTGGCTATTGTGGTTAGCTAATAGAAATACATATTGTGTTTTCGCTGTAAAACATTTAAAAAATCGGAAATGATGGCTGGATTCACAAGATGTTTATCTTTCATTTGCTGTATTGGACTTGTGATTTCATGATATTTATATGCTATTATTTACTTGTGGCGCTATGCTAGGCTATGCTAGTCAGCTTTTACTGATGAGGATGCTCCCTGATCCGGGATGGGTGTTAAGTAGAGGTTAAAAGTCAATGACATCATGAAAGTTACCAAGTACCAGGACATTTTAGCCCAAAAAAACTGGTTGCCTCTGCTTGCAGCAATACAATAACCCCAAGCACACAACAAACTCCCTCACAGTCTCCGGGACTTGAACCCCATTGAAAACCTGTGGTTTGAATTGAACAGGGCCAGTCCATAAGCACAGACAGAGGATATCAAGGATCTGAAAGGATTCTGTATGGAGGACTGTTCTAAGATCCCTCTCAATGTGTTCTAGAATCTCAGAAAACATTCTAGAATAAGTCTCAGTACCTTTATCCTCACAAGGTGTTCTAGAATCTCAGAAAACATTCTAGAATAAGTCTCAGTACCTTTATCCTCACAAGGTGTTCTAGAATCTCAGAAAACATTCTAGAATAAGTCTCAGTGCCTTTATCCTCACAAGGTGTTCTAGAATCTCAGAAAACATTCTAGAATAAGTCTCAGTACCTTTATCCTCACAAGGGGAGGGTGCCGTAGTGTTGGAGTGCCAATAATTCCCATCAGGTAGGAAGACTACTCACAGATGGAACCCAATCGGTAAAAAAGAATATATTACATGTATATTGAAGGATGCTTAAATACTACAGATTCATATAATATACATGTACTTCAAATACAAGATGCACTTTTCTAGTATATCTTTAAGTATACTACACATATACTATAATTTCACTTCAATACACTTATTAAAAGTGCATTTTAAATGAACTTTTTTCAGTCTTTTAGTAGTGCCTTTAAGTTTATTTTTATTTTTATGAAACTCTGCTCAAAGAGTGATCAAGTACACGATAGGTATAGTTTCAACTGAGTTTCAAAGTACTGGTAACACTTTATTAAGGTCCCTTATTAAACCATTTATAAACCGGTTGTAAAGAGCTTACTTACCATTTATTAATAATTATTCCTACATTCATTTGTAGATGTCAATAAGCAATCTATTGTCAATAAGCAATCTATCTGAAGCTGAAAAAAAAGAAATCTCTAAATAGTAATGTGTACATTAATAAACACTATTTTAATTAACTGAAATGTCCACATAAAAAATATGCAAAAACAATTATATATTAACCAGCATTCATTTCTGCAGGTGAAGTTTTTATTTAAAATATTATTTTCTTCCTCATCAAATCAGAGTTTATTGGTGTCTTCAGAAAGTTTTACTGCCCCTTCAATTATTACACATTTTATTGTGTTACATCCTGAATTCAAAATGTATTAAACATATTTTTTATCACCTATTTACACACAATACCCTGTAATGACAAAGTGAAATGCATTCAATATTAAATACAAAAATATCTCATTTACATGAGAATTCACACCTCTGAGTCAATACATGTTGGAATCACCTTTCTGGGTAAGTCTCTAAGAGTTTTGCACACCTGGATTGTACAATATTTGTCCATTATTATTTTCTAAATTCTTCAAGCTCTGTCAAATTGGTTGTCGATCATTTCTAGACTACCATTTTCAAGTCTTGCGATAGATTTTCAAGCAGATTTAAGTCAAAACTGTAACTTGGCCACTCAGGAACATTCACTGTGTTCAGAGTAAGCAACTCCAGTGTATATTTGACCTGGTGTTTTAGGTTATTGTCCTGCTGAAAGGTAAATGAATCTCCCAGTGTCTGGTGGAAAGCAGATTGAACAAGGTTTACCTCTAGGATTTTACCTGTGCTTAGCTCCATTCCCTTTCTTTTTTTACCCTTAACCTTAACGATTACAAGCATACCCATAACATGATGCAGCAACCACTATGCTTCAAAATACGAAGAGTGGTACTCAGTAAGGTTTTGTATTGTGTATATATAATATATATACACAGTTGAAGTCGGAAGTTTACATACACCTGAGCCAAATACATTTAAACTCAGTTTTTCACAATTCCTGACATTTAATCGTAGTAATAATTCCCTGTCTTAGGTCAGTCAGGATCACCACTTTATTTTAAGAATGTGAAATGTCATAATAATAGTAGAGAGAATGATTTATTTCAGCTTTTATTTATTTCATCACATTCCCAGTGGGTCAGAAGTTTACATACACTCAATTAGTATTTGGTAGCATTGCATTTAAATTGTTTAACTTGGGTCAAACATTTCGGGTAGCCTTCCAGAAGCTTCCACAATAAGTTAGGTGAATTTTGTCCCATTCCTTCTGACAGAGCTGGTGTAACTGAGTCAGGTTTGTAGGCCTCCTTGCTCGCACATGCTTTTTCAGTTCTTGACACAAATTTTCTATAGGATTGAGGTCAGGGCTTTGTGATGGCAACTCCAATATCTTGACTTTGTTGTCCTTAAGCCATTTTGCCACAACTTTGCAAGTATGCTTGGGGTCATTGTCAATTTGGAAGACACATTTGTGACCAAGCTTTAACTTCCTGACTGATGTCTTGAGATATATAGATATATCCACATAATTTTCTTTCCTCATGATGCCATTTATTTTGTGAGGTGCACCAGTCCCTCCTACAGCAAAGCACCCCACGACATGATGCTGCCACCCCCGTGCTTCACGGTTGGGATGGTGTTCTTCGGCTTGCAAGCCTCACCCTTTTTCCTGCAAACATAACGATGGTCATTATGGCCAATCAGTTCTATTTTTGTTTCATCAGACCTGGAGGACATTCCTCCAAAAAGTATGATCTTTGTCCCCATGTGCAGTTGCAAACCGTAGTCTGGCTTTTTATTGCGGTTTTGGAGCAGTGGCTTCTTCCTTGCTGAGCGGCCTTTCAGGTTATGTTGATACAGGACTCGTTTTATTGTGGATATAGATACTTTTGTACCTGTTTCCTCCAGCATCTTCATAAGGTCCTTTGCTGTTGTTCTGGGATTGATTTGCACTTTTCACACCAAAGTACATGAATCTCTAGGAGACAGAACGCGTCTCCTTCCTGAGCGGTATGACGGCTGCGTGGTCCCATGGTGTTTATACTTGCATACTATTGTTTGTACAGATGAATGTGGTACCTTCAGGTAGGCCTTGAAATACATCCACAGGTACACCTCCAATTGACTCAAATTATGTCAA
>NW_024058023.1:0-71842 GCF_016432855.1 Salvelinus namaycush
CCACCACCCCACCACCACCACCACCATGGTAGCCCACACCACCACCACCACCACACCACCACCACCACCACCACCACCACACCACCACCACCACCACCACCACCACCACCACCACCACGGTAGCCCACACCACCACCACCACCACCACCACCACCACCACCACCACCACCACCACCACCACCACCACGGTAGCCCACACCACCACCACCACCACCACCACCACGGTAGCCCACACCACCACCACCACCACCACGGTAGCCCACACCACCACCACCACACGGTAGCCCACACCACCACCACCACCACCACCACCACACCACCACCACCACGGTAGCCCACACCACCACCACCACCACCACCACCACCACCACGGCAGCCCACACCACCACCACCACCATGGTAGCCCACACCACCACCACCACCACCACAGTAGCCCACACCACCACCACCACCACCATTGTAGCCCCCACCACCACCACCATGGTAGCCCACACCACCACCACCACCACCATGGTAGCCCACACCACCACCACCACCACCACCACAAACATGGTAGCCGACACCACAACCACCACCACCAACATGGTAGCCCACACCACCACCACCACCACCATGGTAGCCCACACACCACCACCACCACCATGGTAGCCCACACCACCACCACCACCACACCACCACCACCACCACCATGGTAGCCCACACCACCACCACCATGGTAGCCCACACCACCACCACCACACACCACGGTAGCCCACCACCACCACCACCACGGTAGCCCACACCACCACCACCAACACGGTAGCCCACACCACCACCACCACCACGGTAGCCCACACCACCACCACCACCACCACGGTAGCCCACACCACCACCACCACCACGGTAGCCCACACCACCACCACCACCACGGTAGCCCACACCACCACCACCACGGTAGCCCACACCACCACCACCACCACCACCACCACGGTAGCCCACACCACCACCACCACGGTAGCCCACACCACCACCACCACCACCACCACCACGGTAGCCCACACCACCACCACCACGGTAGCCCACCACCACCACCACCACGGTAGCCCACACCACCACCACCACCACCACCACGGTAGCCCACACCACCACCACCACCACGGTAGCCCACACCACCACCACCACCACCACCACGGTAGCCCACACCACCACTACCACCACCACGGTAGCCCACACCACCACTACCACCACCACGGTAGCCCACACCACCACCACCACCACCACCACGGTAGCCCACACCACCACCACCACCACGGTAGCCCACACCTTCACCACCACCACGGTAGCCCACACCACCACCACCACGGTAGCCCACACCACCACCACCACCATGGTAGCCCACACCACCACCACCACCATGGTAGCCCACACCACCACCACCACCATGGTAGCCCACACCACCACCACCACCACGGTAGCCCACACCACCACCACCACCACGGTAGCCCACACCACCACCACCACCACGGTAGCCCACACCACCACCACCACCATGGTAGCCCACACCACCACCACCACCATGGTAGCCCACACCACCACCACCACCATGGTAGCCCACACCACCACCACCACCATGGTAGCCCACACCCCCCACCACCACGGTAGCCCACACCACCACCACCACCACGGTAGCCCACACCACCACCACCACCATAGTAGCCCACACCAACAACCACCACCATGGTAGCCCACACAACCTCCACCACCATGGTAGCCAACACAACCCCCACCATCACCATGGTAGCCCTCACAACCACCACGGTAGCCCACAACTCCACCACCACGGTAGCCCACACCACCACCACCACCGTAGCCCACACCACACCACCATGGTAGCCCACACCACCACCACCACCGTAGCCCACACCACACCACCATGGTAGCCCACACCACTACCACGGTAGCCCACACCACCACCACCTTAGCCCACACCACCACCACCACCACCACGGTAGCTCACGCCACCACGGTAGCCCACACCACCACCATGGTAGCCCACACCACCACCATGGTAGCCCACACCACCACCACCACCATGGGAGCCCACACCACCACCATCACAGTAGCCCACAACACCACCAGCAAGCTAAACTAAATACAGGCATTTGCCAACCAACCCAACCAGTTTATAGAAATAGTGTGCAGCAGTTTATCAGTTATGAAGGTTTCATTTCCAAATACAATGGAACAGAAAACTAGACAAGGTAAGTCAGGTACCTGACAGTGTCTAAGTGATCATGTGTGATGAGCACTGTCTGCATCATACATTCCTCCTCCAGGGTGTTAGCCTGTTAGGTTTTCGGAAAGGGAAACTTAACAAAAGAGCAACACATCCATTGTAATGACGCTGTAAATAGTCATGTGACTGAAAATCACAGGAAGTGGGAAATCTGAGGTTGGTCGATTTTCAACTCATTCCCTAATGAAGATACAGTGGGATATTGGTCATGTTGCACTTCCTAAGGCTTCCACTACATGTCAACCATCTTTAGAAACTTGTTTGAGGCTTCTACTGTAAAGGAGGAGCTCATAAGGGCTCTTTGAGTCAGTGGTCTGGCAGAGTGCCACAGGCTCGTGATGCTCGTTCATGTGAGAGGTAGCTCTACAGCACTACAGGACCATTGCTTTTCTACAGACAAAGGAATTCTCCGGTTGGAACATTATTGAAGATTTATGTTAAAAACATCCTAAAGATTGATTCTATACATCGTTTGACATGTTTCTACGGACTGTAACAGAACTTTTTGACATTTCGTCTGCTCCTAGTGAATGCGCTTCGTGACTTTGGATTTGTTTACAAAACGCGCTAACAAAAGTAGCTATTTGGACATAAATGATGGACATTATCGAACAAATCAAACATTTATTGTGGAACTGGGATTCATGGGAGTGCATTCTGATGAAGATCATCAAAGATAAGTGAATATTTATAATGTTATTTCTGACTTCTGTTGACTGCACAATATGGCGGATATCTTTTTGGCTTGTTGGGTCTCTGAGCGCCGTACTCAGATTATTGCATGGTTTGCTTTTTCCATAACACTTTTTTGAAATCTGACACAGCGGTTGCATTAAGGAGAAGTTTGTCTATATTTTCATGTAACATGTAACACTTGTATTTTCATCAACATTTATAATGAGTATTTCTGTAAATTGATGAGGCTCTCTGCAAAATCACCGGATGTTTTTGGAACTACTGAACATAACACGCCAATGTTTACTGAGATTTTTTTAAATAAATATGCACTATATCGAAAAACATTTATTGTGTAATATGAAGTCCTATGTGTCACGTTCCTGACCTGTTTTCTGTTGTTTGGTATGTGTTTAATTGGTCAGGGCGTGAGTTTGGGTGGGTAGTCTATGTTATGTGTTTTCTATGTTGGGTTAATGGGTTGCCTGGTATGGCTCTCAATTAGAGGCAGGTGTTTGGCGTTTCCTCTGATTGAGAGTCATATTAAGGTAGATTGTTCTCACTGTTTGTTTGTGGGTGATTGTTCCTGTGTCTGTGTAATCCACATGGGACTGTTTCGTTTGTTCGTTCGTTTTAGGTAGTCTGTTCCTGTTCTTGCGTCCTTCGTCTATATGTAAGTTCGTTTGTTTCAGGTCTGTTGCCTTCGTTTATTGTTTTGTAGTTTGTTCTAGTGTTTTGTCAGTGTTTCGTCTGTTTTGAAATAAATAGTTATGTATTCATCACCCGCTGCGCCTTGGTCCGTTCATACACCACCAGACGAACGTTACAGTATGAGTGTCATTTGATGAAGATCATCAAAGGTTAGTGATTAATTCTATCTCTATTTCTGATTTTTGTGACTCCACTCTTTGGCTGGAAAAATGGCTGTGTTTTTCTGTGACTTGGCTCTTACCTAACATAATCGTTTGTGGTACTTTCGCTGTATAGCCTATTTGAAATCGGACACTGTGGTGGAATTAACAACAAGATTACCTTTAAAATGGTATAAGATACTTGTATGTTTGAGGAATTTTAATTATGAGATTTCTGTTGTTTTGAATTTGGCGCCCTGAACTTTCACTGGCTGTTGTCATGTCGATCCCGTTAACGGGATCTCAGCCCTAAGAAGTTTTAATTAATTGTGGAAAGCACTACAGGATTGTGAGTATAGCGAGAGGGGTATGCAGAGTACCCACACCATCTCTGAAGTAAAGATCTACTGACTCTGGGTACCTTTCCTCCCCAGAAAAATGTGGTAACAGCCTGATTAATTGACTTGAAAAAACACTTTGGTAAAAACAATGGGATAGATTGAAATAGACTTGGGTAAACTGTTAATTTTTACGGCATTAATCGTTCCTATCACTGCGCAAGAAGGGGAGCAAAGTTTGCAGAAAAAAAGAGCATGTAATGAACGAGGTACGTTCACTCCAAGGTTTTTGAAACCAGAGCTGAAAGGACAAGTCTGTCTGCTGTTGCGCTGCTGGATTGATTGGGAAGCACTCACTTTTCTGGAGATTCAGCTTGTAACCTGAGAAGGAGCCAAAGATCTCCAGAATAGAAAGGATAGAAGGTAAAACAGGTTACAGGGTTATTTACATAGGTTATCATTATATGCAGATTATTTGTTACTCTATGTTCAACTCCTTCCTGTATTACACCTTGGAAAGAGGTGGATGCCCGTGAAGCTACTGAAAGGGGCTCAATGGCGATGGCAAATAATAAAGGGGACAGTGGGCAGCCTTGGCATGTCCCACGTTCCAGGGCAAAATAATCAGAACGGGTGTCATTGGTACGATACTGGCCTGGGGAGATGTATACAAGAGATGGATCCATGAGCTAAATTTGTCCCCAAATCCATTTTTTTTAAGAACAGCAAATAGGTACTCCCCACTGAATTCTGTCGAATGCTTTCTCTGCGTCGAGGGAGATAACCACCTCAGGGTAGTTGGAGAATTGCTTAGAATAAATAATGTTAAACAAGTGTCTGAATGTTAAAAATTGAATATCTGTCATTTATAAAGACGGTTTGTTCCTGTGATATGAGTCCTGGTGAGACGCCTCGCTATCACCTTCGCCAGTACCTTTACATCCACATTAACCTCACTAAGCAGCATTCGGAATTTTGGATGAAAAGCGTGCCCAAACTAAACTGCCTGCTAGTCAGGCCCAGAAGCTAGGATATGCATTTAAAATATTTGGATAGAAAACACTCTAAAGTTTCCAAAACTGTTAAAATAATGTCTGTTAGTATAACAGAACTGATATGGCAGGCGAAAACCTGAGGAAAATCCATCCAGGAAGTACTATTATTTTGAATGGCTGTTTTTCCATTGAAAGCCTATCCACCATACAAAGACTTAGAACCCAGTTCATGATCTCTATGGCTTCTTCTACATGTGGTCAGTCTTAAGGCATTGTTTCAGGCTTTTACTCTGAAAAATGAGGGAGATACAGCACTTTCAATGAGTGGACAGTGGACATTTCCAGACATGAGTGCGGCGTGCGATCGGGAGCGTGCCTTTCTTGCTTCTCCTTTTCTATTGATGAAGCTTTTGTCCGGTTGAAATATTATTGATTATTTATGACAAAAACAACCTGAGGATTGAATTGTTGAATTGTTTTTGACAGGTATTCTGCTCCTCAGGTCGTGTGACATTTGAATCAAAAAGGTAACTTACGAACTCACCAATCAAACATGATATGTAAGAAAGTGGAACACAAAGTACATATTTGGCAAAATTAAATAATACGTAGGAGCTTTGTCCACGAGCTTCTTCTCCATTCACCTGCTAAACCAAAACTCCCCTCTTGTATTTTAACTGAATACACATTTAAACCTTTGACCTGTTACTCCATCTCCTCCTGCAATTTAACTGACACACCACCGTGGTAGCCCACACCACCACCGTGGTAGCCCACACCACCACCCACACCACCACCGTAGTAGCCCACACCACCACCGTAGTAGCCCACACCACCACCGTAGTAGCCCACACCACCACCGTAGTAGCCCACACCACCACCGTAGTAGCCCACACCACCACCGTAGTAGCCCACACCACCACCGTAGTAGCCCACACCACCACCACGGTAGCCCACACCACCACCACCGTAGTAGCCCACACCACCACCACGGTAGCCCACACCACCACCATGGTAGTAACCCATTTCTGACTGTATTATTTTCATATAGGATTTCCCATAAACTAGTCTAGACCTGCTCAGCAAGTGACCATAAAGAGATTAGGGAGATGACGTATTGAAAGGGAAACTTAACGAAATGTAAACCCTTCCATTGTAATGATGCTATAAATAGTTCTGTGACTGAAACTCTTCACTTGGAGAGACATCATATCCTAGAAGAAGCTCATCATGGGTATCCAGGGTTTGACCAGCTTCATAGATCATTGTGGAACATTTTTAACAGATGATCGCTTCAGAAACAGCAAGGTGGTCATAGATGGTAGTAATATCTACCACTTTCTTTATTTTAACTCAAGTGTGGATCAGCAGCATGGAGGGGATTATGATGATTTTGAGGACCAGGTCTGTGAGTTCTTTAACCTTTACCGAGCCTCAACCCCGGATCCGGGATCACCCCCCCCCCCCCCCCCCCCCACACTGATTAGCATCGCTAGCATAGCGTCACAATTAAATAGTAGCATCTAAATATCATTAAATCACAAGTCCAAGACACCAGATGAAAGATACAGATCTTGTGAATAAACCCATCATTTCTGTTTTTTAAAATGTTTTACAGGGAAGACACAATATGTAAATCTATTAGCTAACCACGTTAGCAAAATACACCCTTTCATTTCTTGTCCACCATTTCTCTCTCTACCACTAGCTATCACCAATTCGGCCAAATAAAGATATTGATAGCCACTAACCAAGAAAAAAACTCATCAGATGACAGTCTGATAACATATTTATGGTATAGGATAGGTTTTGTTAGAAAAATGTGCATATTTCAGGTATAAATCACAGTTTACAATTGCACCCACCATCACAACTCGACTAGAATTACTACAGAGAGCAACGTGTATGACCAATTTACTCATCATAAAACAGTTCATAAAAATAGACAAAGCATAGCAATGGAAAGACACAGATCTTGTGATTTCAGACAATATTTCAGATTTTCTAAGCGTTTTACAGCGAAAACACAATAAATCGATAAGTTAGCATACCACATGTGCAAACGTTACCCCAGCATGAATTCAAGGCAAAGGGAGCGATAACGTTATCAACACCAAAATATATTAATTGTTTCACTAACCTTCTCAGAATTCTTCCGATGACAGTCCTGTAACATCATATTACAACATACATATATTGTTTGTTCGAAAATGTGCATATTTAGCCATAAAAAAACGTGGTTATACAATGAAAATAGTAGCAAATCAAGCCTCAAAATGTCGGACGTCATCTTTCAGAGTGATCTAGTTTAATCGAAAGCTAATCATATACTTGACTAAAAAATACAGGGTTGACAGGAATCGAAAGACAAATTAGTTCTTAATACAATCGCTGATTTACATTTCTAAAATTATCCTTACTGTGCAATACAGGGTTCGCCAAGCGAAGCTATACCAAACAAAATGGCGAAATATGCGTTTAAAATATTTCGACAGAACAACGATTTATCATATTAAATATTTCTTACTTTGAGGTGATTTTCCATCAGATTCTTGGGCAATGTATCCTTTCTTGGGTCTAATCTTCTTTTGGTCGAAAGATGTCCTCTGTCCGTCGAAATGCCCACTAACGTTCGACCGGGACCCCGAAACGTGTCCATCGCTTCAAAGTGTATTACAAAGCAATGCCTCAAAATCGCACTAAACGGATATAAATTGCTATAAAACGGTTTAAATTAACTACCTTATGATGTTTTTAACACCTATTACGAGTAAAAACATGACCGGCGCTATATTACTGGCTAAACCAAGGCTTGGAAAAAGGCCAGTCAGATGTCCTTCTTGCGTTGAGCGCAGAGTCCGAAAGAACGCTACTGCCGGTATTTTGTGAATTATAGAGGCACTGATTGCGCAATCGACTCCATTCAAAGCGTCATCACGTACTGACATCCAGGGGAAGACGTAAGAAGTGTCTGTTTCTCCATAGCATTTACACGGACCTTTAAACTGACTCCAGATCAGGGGCCAAGATGTCTGAAATCTGACTCCCTATCATGAAAAGTGCTGTAGATTGAGTTCTGTACCACTCAGAGACATAATTCAAACGGCTATAGAAACTAGAGAGTGTTTTCTATCCAATAATAACAATAATATGCATATTGTACGAGCAAGAATTGAGTGCTAGGCAGTTTAATTTGGAGACCAAAAAATGCTAATGCGAAACAGCTCCCCCTATAGTTGCAAGAAGTTTTAAGGCGCTGAGAGATTGTGGCATTGAACCTTATGTGATTATAGACGGAGGCTCCGAACACACCGACAAAAAGTTTGAAACTCTCAAAGAACGAGGTAAATCAAAGATCGACACAGCCAACCACTTGTCCAAGGGGCATCGAAGGGGCAGATTAATACCAACCCTTGCCAGACAAGTCTTTAAAGAGGTCCTCTCCAGCCTGAAGGTGCCTTTCGCACAGGCCATTTTTGAGGCAGACCCAGAAATAGCCTCCTTGGCTCAAAAGTGGAACTGTCCAGTCCTGTCCAATGACAATGACTTTTATATTTTTGACATCCAGGCAGGATATCTGCCCATGTCCTGTTTTAAGTGGCAGAACGCGTCGGTGCAACGCTGGAGTTCTCAAAATTACATCCCCTGCAAGAGATACACCACAACAAGCTTCTGCAGTCACTTCAACATCAACAGACAGCTTCTCCCAGTCTTCGCTGCCATCGCAGGAAACGACTATGTCAACTTGAAAAAGATGGGCTTTTCCATCAAGTTTGAAGACAACTCGCCGATGGAACCCAATCGGAAGCGCAGTAAGTTTGAACAAATTACGTGTATCCCGAAGTATACATAACTACTACAGATGCATTTGGGACGGCAGGTAGCCTAGTGGTTAGAGCGTTGGGCAAGTAACTGAAAGGTTGCTAGATCGATTCCCGAGCTGACATGGTAAAAATCTGTCGTTCTGCCCTTGAACAAGGCAGTTAACCCACTGTTCTTAGGCCGTCATTGTAAAAAATATTTATTTCTGAACTGACTTGCCTAGTTAAATAATAAAAAATAATAATAAATATATATAATACTGTAGTGAATGGTGGGGCGAACCCAGGTAGCTGGTGTGAAAGGCAACACCCTACGCGTTGTGCCAACAGGGTTAACCCACTTGGTGGGAATTGTAAGGTGGCTCAAGGATCGCTACAATAATATTGTAGCTGTCGTCAAGGCAAAGGGTGGCTATTTGAAGAATCTCAAATATAAAATATATTTTAATTTGTTTAACCCTTGTTTGGTTACTGATTCCATACGTGTTATTTAATAGTTTTGATGTCTTCACTATTATTCTACAATGTAGAAAATTGTAAAAATAAAGAAAAACACTTGAATGAGTAGGTGTTCTAAAACTTTTGACCGGTTGTGTATATCTGAAATCAGAAAACAGACCACTGACATTTATTCTGTTTATCTGAGACAACTGGTCAAATGCAAGCAGCAGCTCACAACATAGTGGACTTTACCATATGAAATACCATACAGTTACAGTATCTTTATTTTCATTTTGTAAACAAATACTACAAATACTACAAATACTACAAGCAAAGAAACAGAATGAAGTGCTTCCACCAGATAAGTGTTTCTTCAGAGATTAAAATAGTACAACCAAGAATCATTGGGGGAAGAGATGTGACAAAAAGCTCTGCAATACATTAACTAGTCTCTCTCTCTCACACACACACACACACACACACACACACACACACACACACACACACACACACACACACACACACACACACACACACACACACACACACACACACACACACACACAATGTGTACAGATCCTTGAGACATGTGGCTGAAACATAATTTGGATGAATGGCATGACAAAGGGCCTTGGAATCTCGTGACGGTATCTCTGTGCATTCACATTTCCATTGATGAAATGCGATTGTGTTCATTGTCCGTAGTTTATACCTACCCATACCAACCAACCCAACCTGTTTGGGTTCTAGATCTAGAGAACAACCAACCCAACAAGTTTTTACAAATTGTGTGCAGCAGCTTGTCTGTTATGAGGTTTCATTTTCAAATAAGATGGAATAGAAAACTTTTCATATAATACATTCCTCCTCTGAGGGCCGATTCCCACCCAAGTTAAGCGCACGTCAATGGAACGTAATTCCCTTTTTTTATGTACCATTCTCTCTTTGTGTTGTCTGACCATGAATTTAAACATGACAATGTTTAAATTCATGACAACATGATAATGTCATTTGTTGTGGAGATCAAATAATTTAAGGTGTGTCTACGGCATATTCTGACCTTGACTTAAATCAAATCAATTGTATTAGTCACATGCGCCGAATACAACATGTGTAGACCTTACAGTGAAATGCCTAGAAGGCCAGCATCCCGGAGTCGCCTCTTCACTGTTGACGTTGAGACTGGTATTTTGCGGGTACTATTTAATGAAGCTGCCAGTTGAGGACTTGTGAGCCTTCTGTTTCTCAAACTAGACACTCTAATGTACTTGTCCTCTTGCTCAGTTGTGCACCGGGGCCTCCCACTCCTCTTTTTATTTTGGTTAGAGACAGTTTGCGCTGTTCTGTGAAGGGAGTAGTACACAGCGTTGTACGAGATCTTCAGTTTCTTGGCAATTTCTCGCATGGAATAGTCTTCATTTCTCAGAACAAGAATAGACTGACGAGTTTCTGGCCATTTTGAGCCTGTAATCGATCCCACAAATGCTGATGCTCCAGATACTCAACTAGTCTAAAGAAGGCCAATTTTATTGCTTCTTTAATCAGTACAACAGTTTTCAGCTGTGCTAACATAATTGCAAAAGGGTTTTCTAATGATCAATTAGCCTTTTAAAATGATGAACTTGGATTAGCTAACACAACATGCCATTGAAATACAGGAGTGATGGTTGCTGATAATGGGCCTCTGTACGCCTATGTTGATATTCCATAACAAATCTTCCGTTTCCAGCTCCAATAGTCATTTACAACATTAACAATTTCTACACTGTATTTCTGATCAATTTGATGTTATTTTTATGGCCAAATATTGTGCTTTTCTTTCAAAAACAAGGACATTTCTAAGTGACCCCAAACTTTTGACCGGTAGTGTATACCATGATTATTTGCATAAATTAGGAGGCCATTGTTTAGCAGTCTCTGCCATGATGTGCTGCAGCAGTAGGCCTAACAGCAGAAACGTTGCTAAACCAATACATTCCTCTCCTGCTAGATGCACAATTAAAAGGGAATTACAGAAAATATATACATTTGTTAGCATTTTTTTCAGACCTCTACATTTTTCTGTTGATGTGAGTTAAGCATTGACATGGACTCAGAACATCAATTTCCGTTGTTTCTCTCTGAATAATTGTAATATTGAGAGTAAAAAACAGAATTTGGAATAATTCAAAATAACATTTTATGGGGCCCCCTTAGAGTTGTTATTTGACTATTATATATTGCCAGAAAACACATCTCTTGTATAAGGAACAGGGGAAGAGTTGCAGGGCTGAGGAGAGGAGAAGAATTTGTCGATTTGAAAGCTATAAAAAAAATGAGTAGCTCGTGAAATTCATTTTTCTTTATGTAGCTGTCATGCTAGAAAAGGTTGGAGATCCCTGCTGTACAGGCTTCCTTCTTTTCACTCTGTCAATTAGGTTAGTATTGTGGAATAACTACAATGTTGTTGATCCATCCTCACCTTTCTCCTATCACAGCCATTAACGTCGCCATTGACCTCATGACCTCATTGACCTCGCGATTTCCTTCCTCTCTGGCAACTGAGTTAGGAAGGACGCCTGTATCTTTATAGTGACTGGGTGTATTGATACACCATCCAAAGTGTAATTAATAACTGGTGTAATTGATGCTCAAAGGGACATTCAATGTCTGCTTTATTGTATATATATATATATATATATATATATATATAATATATATATATATATGTGTGTTGTTTTTTGTGCTTGGGAAGGGGTTGTCTTTTTCAACAAGCTGCTGAAATGGCTGGCCAGTTTCCAGGAGCAGCAGGAGGCCTTGGACAATGTGCCCAGACTCATCGTTTCTAGGAACAACCAGCACAACATGGATGCTGCCCTCCAGGCCCTCTCTCTGAGCATAGAGACATACCAGCTTCAACCCGGTTGCCTGGAGAGGTTCTTCAATGATGGCGAGACTCCTGATCCCAGCCTTCTCCCAAACCATCTGAGTGTGCTTCCACACTGGACCCTGCTGCCGTTGATGAGGGGGAAACTTTCCTCCTACATGATACACATTCTGCTGCTGAGGCCAGTGATACAGGCTGTCCAAGTGGAAGATCCCAAATTACCCAGTGGGAACATCACCTCTCGGCCCATACGGCAGGTATTCTACGGGCTGCTGCTGGGTGAGAGGAAGGAAGTGGAGGAGTATGACAGGGAAGACACGAACCTGACCAGCAGCATGGTTAAAGCCATCTTGCCCAGTGCTGCACAACACCTGCAGCTACACAAGCTGGATCAGGTATGTATACATGTGATATAGTATACAGTATATCAGGTATGTATACATGTGATACAGTAGACAGTATATCAGGTATGTAGACATGTGATATAGTATACAGTATATCAGGTATGTATACATGCAATATTTTAAACAGTATATCAGGTATGTATACACGTGATATAGTATACAGTATAATATAAACATACTGCTGTTGATTCTGAAATTGATTCTCATTCTCTTGTTCTGTTTCTTAGGCTCCACATTCAGTTCGGCTTGAGGTGTTTTTGGAGACCCTTGGTGTGTCCCAGTCCACTTTGAATGGTCTCCCATCTCATCTGAAACTTCCTGTGGCTGTTACCTGCTACTGGCTGAGGCACGCCCATCCCCAACCAGACCTTCCTCTCCTGCAGGCCCTGCTACTAGGACTGGTGTACGGAGAGCTCTGCAGACAGAGGAAGAGCCAGAGAGGTATGGACCAGAATATAAATGAAAACACACACACAGGCACACAACTTAGAATGTATAAATAAAGTGTGTGAAATGCAGCCAATGACTCCTCTTCTTTTTGTGTATCGGGGTTTATAGAGGAGGGACCAGTGTTGGAGAGGCTGAGAGGGCTGATTCAGAGAGGTGCTAGGAGACTAGACCTGGGTGTGGCCCACGCCTATAGCCAATGGCAGCGCTGCATGAGGGATGGCCTTAACCTGAACCAACTGCTGTGCTTCCCTCTACTGGAGCCTCAGTGTGCCTGGTAAGGTATCACTTCCTGAATCAACCCTAACCTCTAACCTCAAACCTCTAGAGTAGACCAGTGTTATTCCTTTACATTGTTTTCTATCCCAGCAGCAACATAGCTAAGTCAACCCTCTGTTGTTTCCCTGTTGGAGTCTAGGCTGTACAAGGGAACTCTGGTGCACCAGCTTGTGGGCCAACTGAGAGGGGGGGTGACCCCGGATTCTCTCCTGATGGAAGACTCTTCCTCTGAGCAGCTTTACAAAGACATGCTGGAAGCCATACTCAACTCCCAGGAAACTGAGACCTCTGGACAACCTGACGGACCCTCTGCAGATTTTGATGATGATGATGATGATGATGATGATGATGATGATGGAGTAGGCTGTACTGAAGTCCCAATGTCCCGTCACAAGAGGAAGGAAAGATTCAACAAAGCTCTGTTGAGTTATAGATATAGGGACCACTATATAGGGACCACCTGTTGAGTTATAGATATAGGGACCACTATATAGGGACCACTAAACACCTGTTGAGTTATAGATATATATGTTTTCTGTGACAGTTTAGTGACAGAGTGCATAGGTAGGAAGGCCCCACTTGCACTCACACATGGAGCATAGAGAACATTGATAAGAGATTTGACATTGATTAAAGAAAATAAGAAAAAGTTGAATAAATTAATTGTGACTGAGGTGAAGTGAAAATTCAAGGTTAAATATGTTAAATGTTAAAGGTTGAAAACATTGTGAAATATTAAAGGTGGATTAAAGTAGCGCATTAAAATGGTTAAGAATGTTATAATGTTGTTTTCTGTAAGGTGTGATGTATATAGACTGTGTTTGTTAGAGGAGGAGGTTGATAATGTAATAGTGTTGGAGTGTTTAAAATGTTGCATGTTTAGAATGTAATGGAGTAATAAATTAGGTTGGATTAGGATTAGAATTGAGTGGAATAAGAAACCTTAATGTTTTGAAAATGTATGTTTTAAAGGTGACTGATAATGGAGTACACTAAGGCTAGCTCGAATTGGAAATCCCAGGTCAGAACAGCCAGGCAGGAGACGGACGTCCTTTTGACGTGAATGTTCTGCTTAGGTGAGGAAAAGGCGGGGGTTAGTTGGTGCTGACAAAGCACCTTTTGAGTGATGGCCGCATTCGGCGTCATTGGAGCAAGAATTAGCCACAATGAGTTAGCAGACAGGAAGACTGAGGGTATAAAGGAAGGGTACCACTCTCTTTGAGCTAGAAGAACCTGTCAGCCTGCTGGAACAACATTTTTGCTTTCGCTTTTTAGAGATATATTTATGTTTTTATTCTACTTATATTTAGGTTTTTATTCTACTTATATTTATGTTTTTATTCTACTTATATTTAGGTTTTTATTCTACTTATATTTATGTTTTATTCTACTTATATTTAGGTTTTTATTCTACTTATATTTATGTTTTTATTCTACTTATATTTATGTTTTTATTCTACTTATATTTATGTTTTTATTCTACTTGGTTAAAGTAACATTCTAGGAGGACTCGTTAAGGTGACCTCATTGATAGAAGTGTGTTAATGTAGCTGTTAGAGTTGTTTTAAACACCAACTGAGGGACTGATCATCTGGAGGGGGAGACAAACAGCTGGTTATAAATTGTAGAAGGTAAGAACCTGTTTTTCTTGTTATTTAATATTGTGCTTCTCATAAAATTGTGATCGACAAATAACATTTTATTGGCACATCCCACTAAGGGTTTAGCTAAAGGGCGCTACAGTTAATTCATGGTTGATTTGAACTTATCATTGATTTGTGATATTGATTTGTGATTGGTTGATTGATCTGGGATTTTTTATGTCTGTTTCTGGAACTTTGAATAAACTGGCTTTATTGTTCTGAAACCCTGTGTCATCAATGAGTCATACTAGTGCTTGTATTTCTTCTCTAGGTTTCTGAACTAGACTTGATTAAAACCTCTTTGGGCTCAAGGGGCAGTATTGAGTAGCCAGATAAAAGGTGCCCATTTCAAAAAGGCCTCGTACTCAATTCTTGCTCGTACAATATGCATATTATTATTACTATTGGATAGAAAACACTCTCTAGTTTCTAAAACCGTTTGAATTATATCTGTGGGTGAAACAGAACTCGACTTAGAGCAATTTTCCTATGTGTATGTCAGAATGCAGAATTTTGCTGGCTGTTCTGAGACCTGTGTATTAATTTGCATGTCCTCTATTGGTTGAGATGCACTGCATACGCCTTCCCCTGGGTGTCAGCGAATAGGGAGACTTGAAATGGAGTTTCTACGTAGTTCCCAAAGGTTATTAATTGCTTGGAACTGAAATGTCCCATCTTTCCACTCTTCGCTCTGACGCAGGGAGGGTCTTGGCATGTCATGTTAGAAGCTCTTGTTTTAGCTCCTAGTTATATCCGGCTCTGTTTTTATTCGATATAGGTGTTAAAGACATCGTAATGTTGTTATTTTAAACCAAATTATATCAGTTTATGTCAGTATATTGCGATTTTCGGGTATTTATTTTCGTGACGTTGTAGGAAGTTGGGTATCTCTGGCCCACATGGCTATTGTTTACTGCTAATTGCAACGTTGAAGACGACGTTCTCCAACCTAGCAACGATTCTTTTGGACAAAGGACACCTTTCCCAAGATTCTGATGGGAGTTCATCCAAAACTAAGAACTATTTATGCTGATAATTCATTGTTCTGTTGGAAAAAGTAAAATGCATAAGACGCCATTACTTGCAGTGTAGCCTTGCTTTATCGCACCCTGCATTGCGCAGTAACGTTAATTTTAAAAATGTAATTCAGCGATTGCATTAAGAACTAATTTGTCTTTCAATTGCTGTCCAACCTGTATTTTTTTAGTCAAGTTTATGAATAGTTTTCGATAAGAATAGGGGCCTTTCCAAGATGGCGCCGGACAGATTGCTTGAGTATTTGGACACTATTTTCATTGTATAAGCACGATTTGTGCCGCTAAATATGCACATTTTCGAACAAACTCTATATGCATTGTGTAATATGATGTTACAGGACTGTCATCTGAAGAATTCTGAGAAGGTTAGTGAAAAAATTTATATATTTTGGTGGTTTCAACGTTATCGCTCTTTTTGCCTTGAATCAATGCTGTTGTTATGTTTGCTATTGTGCTAAGCTAATATAACGCTATATTGTGTTTTCGCTGTAAAACACTTGATAAATCGGAAATATTGTCTGGAATCACAAGATGCCTGTCTTTCAATTGCTGTACACTATGAATTTTTCAGAAATGTTTTATGATGAGTATTTAGTTATTTGGCGTTGGTGTCTGTAATTTTTCTGTCTGCTTTTGGTGCAATTTCTGACTGTAGCTGCAATGTAAACTATGATTTATACCTGAAATATGCACATTTTTCTAACAAAACATATGCTATACAATAAATATGTTATCAGACTGTCATCTGATGAAGTTGTTTCTTGGTTAGTGGCTATTTATATCTTTATTTGGTCGAATTTGTGATAGCTACTGATGGAGTAAAAAACTGATAGAGTAAGAAAAGTGGTGTCTTTTGCTAACGTGGTTAGCTAATAGATTTACATATTGTGTCTTCCCTGTAAAACATTTTAAAAATCGGACATGTTGGCTTGATTCACAAGATGTGTACCTTTCATATGCTGTATTGGACTTGTTAATGTGTGAAAGTTAAATATTTAAAAAAAATATATTTTGAATTTCGCGCCCTGCACTTTGAGCTGGCTGTTGTCATAAGTGTACCGACGTCGGGCTTGCACGCCAAACAGGTTAATGGAGTACTTTTAGCATCTGGTTAGTTAGTCTATCGGGAACCTGAGTTGCTGGTATAAAGGAGCCTCAGACCCAACTACAGGTACTGAGTGCATTGGTAGGAGTCGTGAGAGGGGCGTGTCTGGGCTAAACCAACCCAGGGGAGGGTGACCCACTCATAGTGTGCTGAGGTTGAACCTCTGGCCCGGACGATCCTGAAAAGGAGCCGGGTTTATAGGTTCGGGGTGAGGGAGATCAGGCCAAAGAGTTCAATCTTGGTTTCATCAGACCAGAGAATCTTGTTTCTCTTTTGGCAAACTCCAAGCGGACTGTCATGTGCCTTTCACTGAGGAGTGGCTTCCGTCTGGCCACTCTACCATAAGAGCCTGATTGGTGAAGTGCTGCAGAGATGGTTGTCCTTCTGGAAGGTTCTCCCACCGCCACAGAGGAACTCTGGAGCTCTGTCAGAGTGACCATCGGGTTCTTGGTCACCTTCCCCAATTGCTGAGTTTGGCCCGACGGCCAGCTCTAGGAAGAGTCTTGGTGGTTCCAAACTTCTTCCATTTAAGAATGATGGAGGCCACTATGTTCTTGGGGACCTTCAATGCTGGAGAAATATTTTGGTACCCTTCCCCAGATCTGTGCCTCGACACAATCCTGTCTTGGAGCTCTAAAGACAATTCCTTCGATCTCATGGCTTGGTTTTTGCTCTGACATGCAGTGTCAACTGTGGGACCTTATATAGACAGGTGTTTGCCTTTCCAAATCATGTCCAATCAATGTAATTGAACACAGGTGGACTCCAATCAAGTTGTTAACACATCTTAAGGATGATCAATGGAAACAGGATGCACATGAGCTCATTTTAGAATCTCACAGCAAAGGGTCTGTATACTTATTTAAATAAGGTATTTCTGTTTTTTTTAAATGTATTATAAATTAGCAAACATTTCTAAGAACCTGTGTTCGCTTTGTCATTATGGGGTATTGTGATGTCATTATGGGGTATTGTGATGTCATTATGGGGTATTGTGTTATTGAGGGTTAAAAAAAAATTTTTTTTTGAATGTGGCTGTAACGTAACAAATTGTGGAATAATGTTCTGAATACTTTCCAAATGCACTGCATATAACACCAGAGTGTAGTGAATTATATAACGCCATAGTGTAGTGAATTATATAAAGCCATAGTGTAGTGAATTATATAAAGCCATAGTGTAGTGAATTATACACAGCCAGAGTATAGTGAATTATAGAAAGCCATAGTATAGTGAATTATATAACGCCATAGTATAGTGAATTATATAACGCCATAGTATAGTGAATTATATACAGCCATAGTGTAGTGAATTATATAAAGCCATAGTATAGTGAATTATATAAAGCCATAGTATAGTGAATTATATACAGCCATAGTGTAGTGAAATATATACAGCCATAGTATAGTTAATTCCACTTGTTCCGTGATGAGAACAGTATATGATCATTATTCATATATCTACAGTATAAATACTAAACAGATAAAGTGGTAACTCTTGTTAAGGTGGATTTTTCTGTCCAATCATATAATACCATAGCATAGCAAGTTCCACTTACTTGAGGGTGTCAAGTGCCCACTTCACGGTGAGGCACTCCTTCTCAACAATCGAGTACTTCTTCTCCTTCGGGAGGAGCTTCCTGTGGACCATAAATGATTCCTCACCTTCCTGCTCTTGGGACAAGACTGCCCCTTAAAACTTCTTGTCAATAGGGGGGCGCCATTTCGACTTTTGTAAAAATTTGTTCCCAAATTAAACTGCCTCGTACTCAATTCTTGCTCGTACAATATGCATATTATTATTACTATTGGATAGAAAACCCTCTCTAGTTTCTAAAACCGTTTGAATTATATCTGTGAGTAAAACAGAACTCAAGTTGCAGCTAACTTCCTGTTAGGAAGTGAGAAATCTGAAATCGGGCACTCTGTTCCAGGGTCAGTTTATTAATTTGCATGTAATCTATGAGTCGACAAGCACTGCATACGATTTCCCCTAGATGTCAGTAAGCAGTGAGAATTGGAATGGTGTTGCTAGGCAGATCTGAGGCCATATAAAGGCTCTTGGAACCGGGGGGTGCACTCTTTTCAACGTTCGTCATGGCGCAAGACAGGACCTCAGGATGGCATTCTGAAAAGCTCTCGTTATAGGCCTTAGATATATCCGGCTCTGATTTTATTCGATATAGGTGTTAAAAACATCATAATGTAGTTATTTTAAACCGAGTTATATCAGTTTATATCAGTATATTGCGATTTTCGGAATTTTCTTTGTGCTTTCTTTGTGCTGCGTTATGAAGAGTTGGACACGTCTGGGCCACATAGCTAATGTTTGCTGCTAATTCCTAAGTTGAAGACGACAATCTACAACCGAGCAACGATGATTCTGGACAAAGGACAACTTGCACAAGATTCTGATGGAAGCTCATCAAAAAGTAAGAACTATTTATGATGTTAATTCGTTGTTCTGTTGAAAAATGTAAAACTACTATTCCGCCATTAATTTCGGTGCGGTCTCGCTTTAACGCACGCTGTATGTCGTAGTAACGTTAATTTAAAAAATCTAACACAGCGGTTGCATTAAGAACTAATGTATCTTTCATTTGCTGTCCAACCGGTATTTTTTTGTCAAGTTTATGATTAGTTATTGATTAGATTAGGTGCCTCTCCCAAGATTTCTCCCGACATTTTGTTGGCAGCTTGGCTACTATTCTCATTGTATAAACCACGATTTGTGCCGCTAAATATGCACATTTTCGAACAAACAATATATGTATTGTGTAATATGATGTTATAGGACTGTCATCTGATGAAGTTTTGAGAAGGTTAGTGAAAAATGTAATATCTTTTGCTGGTTTATTCGCTATCGCTAACGTGCATGAATCAATGCTGCTGTGTGGTTGGCTATTGTAGTAAGCTAATATAATGCTAAATTGTGTTTTCGCTGTAAAACACTTAAAGAATCTGAAATATTGGCTGGATTCACAAGATCTTTGTCTTTCATTTGCTGTACGCTGTGTATTTTTCATAAATGTTTTCTGATGAGTATTTAGGTAATTCACGTTGCTCTCTGTAGTTATTCTAGTTGCTTTGGTGAGAGTTGTGATGGTGGCTGCAATGTAAAACTATGATTTATACCTGAAATATGCACATTTTTCGAACAAAACATATGCTATACAATAAATATGTTATCAGACTGTCATCTGATGAAGTTGTTTCTTGGTTAGTGACTATTTATATCTTTATTTGGTCGAATTTGTGATAGCTACCTATGCAGGAAAAAAATGGTGGTCTTTTGCTATGGTGGTTAGCTAATAGAAATACATATTGTGTCTTCCCTGTAAAACATTTTAAAAATCAGAAATGATGGCTGGATTCACAAGATGTGTATCTTTCATTTGGTGTCTTGGACTTGTGATTTCATGAACATTTTATTATATGATATCCCTGTGGCTTTAGGCTAGGCTATGCTAGTCAGCTTTTTTGATGGGGGGGATCCCGGATCCGGGTTTGTGACCCGTTAGAACCCTGTGTCAGATGCATCTGTCTGGACCAGGATGTGTTTTGAGAAGTCCGGGGTGACGAGTACCAGGTGCGAACATAGTGCGTCATTCAGGGCCTGGAACGCCACCTCTGTGTCCTCCGTCCATCTCACAGTCTAGGGTAGTTGTGCCGTCGTTAGGTCTGTGAGGGGAAAAGCTATTGCTGCAAAGTTAGGTACAAATCTACTGTAGTAGCCTGCTAACCCCAGGCACGACTTCACCTGCCTCTTGGTTCGGGGGACCGGCCATTCCATAATGGCAGCGATTTTTTTCTCTTTGGACTTCACATTTCCCCGCCCAATTTGATAGCCCAGGTACTCCACCTCGGCGTAGCCCAGCATCGGTACAAGCACTATAGGGCTAGACCACTCACTGTGGGACTCCTGCAGTAACTCCATCTCCAGCATTGTCGTCACTTCCTGCTGGACCGCCGCCCTCCGGGCTTCTGGTATCTGGTAAGGCTGTTTACCTACTTTTTCTCCAGGACGTGTGTGGATATGATGTTCCACGAGATCTGTGCGCCACAGCACCTCGGAGAACATAGCCGTATTCCACTGGACCAACTCTCTGAGCTCTTGTCGTTGGGTCGGGCTGAGGTCTTCTCCAATGGCAACTTTGACAAAGGGCTGGTTCTGCTGTGGCCGGGTCCACGTTACACACAGCGCCTCTCGTGCGTGCCACTTCTTCAAGACGTTCACTTGGTAAAGGAGGGGTTTTCTCCGCCCCGGTTAGCGGACCTTATAATTGACGTCGCGTAGCCAGGAATTTGCTCTCGCGGTTGGGCCCCCAGGTTGTAGACGCGATCCTGGGCGCATTGTGCCTGGGCCATGTGTTCCCTCACCACTGGCGAAGTCGCCGTAATTCTCACCCTCATTTCCTCCCAGACCTCCATGGTTATGTCCACGGGAGCTCAAAGGGGGAGAATCCAGTGGACGATTGGGTTACCTTGCTCACCGAGAACATCAGTTGGAGTAGCAGCTGGTCCCAGTTCCTCCCGTCTCGAATATGACCTTTGCTCGGCATCTGCTTTAGGGTCTTATTGAAGCGTTCGACTAGTCCGTCCATTTGTGGATGGTACACACGGGTCCTCACCTGTTTGAATCGTAATAGATTGCAGACATCTTTCATCACACAAGACATGAGTGCGGTGCCTTAGTCCATCAGGATTTCCTGCGGAATACCCACCCAGCTGAATAAATGGAAGAGCATTTAGAGCTCCTGTGGAAGAGCTCCTGTGCGATACCTTTAACTGCCGCCGTGCGCAAGGGGATCTCCTCAGGAAACCGGGTGGCATAATCCACGATTACCAGGATGTATTGGTGTCCCCTCGCGGTCTTCACCAATGGACTCACCAGATCCATTGCCACCCGCACAAACAGCACCCTTATAATGGGCAAGGGAACCAAAGGGTTTCTATAACGTGCCTTCGGCGCTGTGATCTGGCACTACAGGCATGTACGGCACTAGTCCTCCACGGCGCATTTGGTTTGACTCCGAGCCAGTGGAACTGATTCCCGATCCGCTCTCTAGTTTTCTCCATCCCCAGGTGTGCCCCAAAAAGGTGGGTGTGGGCAAGCTGCAAGACTGTCCTAACATACTGGGTGGTTTGAGTAACAAGTGTTTCGTCTCCACATTGTCCTTTACTAACTGATACAATAAATGATGCTTGATGGCAAAGTGGGGGTAGCGCCACTCACTTACCCCATGCAACAGCATGCCATCCACCGCAATCACTTGGCCACTTGCGTTCTGGAGGTTGGGGTCTTCTAACTGGGCCATCCCAACTGACCCGTGAGGACTCCTGTGTCGGGAGGTCCGTCTGGTGCCTTCACCTCCATAAAGGGGAGCCTGAGGTCCTCCACGGATGATGGCTTGCTTCCCGGCGCGGGGTCGTCTCCCTCCTCTGGGTCTGACACGGGCCTAGTGGACACCTCTCACAGAAAGCGGTGGGTTGTGCAGGCAACCGTCCATTTCCCTCTCCTTCCTACCTCGCGTGCGTGCCTCTCCAGGTCCCTCCTCCACAGTGCCTGGAAGAGCGGTCAATCTCTACCGACGAGAATGAGCAGAGGCAGGTTAGGAACAGCCCCCACGCACATCTGGCACTCCCCCCTTGGGGTGGTTATCCTTACAGGCACGGTTGGGTACCTCTTCGTTTCTCCGTGTACACAGGACACTGTCATCTCCTCGTCTCCCGTTTTGTCTTTCACCTCTCGTGTGATCCACTGCAGGTGAGCCAGGGCCACCATGCTACCGGAGTCCAGCATTGGTGTCGACGCCAATCGATTCGTACATGAACCATTGGAGGGGCTGGCTCATGTGCGCCCAACAGGAGGTGACATAACTCGCCATCTGGGTTACCCCAGCGCTGGGGGACGTGGAGGGCATGGCATCCTCCTGGTCGGTTCAGGTCTACTCGAGGTGACCCGGCTCGCTGCACTCATAGCATCACCTCTGATCTAGGTCCAGTAGCGGACGTCGTCGTCGGTTCGTGTCGCCCTTCTGCTTCACGGCCTCTGCTGGTTCCGTCTCTTCAGCCCCTCGCCTCTCTCAGTCCTTTTCTCCCTCCTCCCCACATCCACTCTCTCCGCCCGGGTCCCTTTCAGCAGTTCCTGGGTGTTCTGGTGAGTTTTCACAGCGGTCAGCAATTCCTCCAGGTTCTGGGGGTTCTATATCTATATAGATCTATATATATATCTATAATGGAAACTCACCCATTGTAATGATCCTATAAATAGTTCTGTGACAAACTCTTCACATCCCAGACGGAGTCTCTCTCTCTCTCTCTCTCTCTCTCTCTCTCTCTCTCTCTCTCTCTCTCTCTCTCTCTCTCTCTCTCTCTCTCTACCACGGTAGCCCACAGCACCAACACCACCATGGTAGCCCACTACTCCACCACCATGGTAGCCCACACCACCACCACGGTAGCCCACAACACCACCACCACAGTAGCCCACAACACCACCACCACAGTAGCCCACAACACCACCATCACAGTAGCCCACAACACCACCACCACAGTAGCCCACACCACCATCACAGTAGCCCACATCACCACCACCACAGTAGCCCACACCACCACCACCACCACAGTAGCCCACAGCACCACCACCACAGTAGCCCACCACCACCACCACAGTAGCCCACACCACCACCACCACAGTAGCCCACAACACCACCACCACAGTAGCCCACAACACCACCACCACAGTAGCCCACAACACCACCATCACAGTAGCCCACAACACCATCAGCAAGCTAAACTAAATACAGGCCTTTGCCAACCAACCCAACCAGTTTATAGAAATAGTGTGCAGCAGTTTATCAGTTATGGACGTTTCATTTCCAAATACAATGGCACAGAAAACTAGACAAGGTAAGTCAGGTACCTGACAGTGTCTAAGTGATCATGTGTGATGAGCACTGTCTGCATCATACATTCCTCCTCCAGGGTGTTAGCCTGTTAGGTTTTCGGAAAGGGAAACTTAACAAAAGAGAAACCCATCCATTGTAATGACGCTGTAAATAGTCATGTGACTGAAACTCTTCACTCCATGTCCTCCTGTATTTTAAGTTAATTAACCTTTAACCCTTTGACCTGTTACTCCATCTCCTCCTGTGATTTAACTGTCACACCACCATAGTAGCCCCCATCACAAGCACCACCATAGTAGCCCTCATCACCACCACCACCATAGTGGCCCACATCACCACCACCACCATGGTAGCCCACAACACCACCACCATGGTAGCCCACACCACCAGCACCATGGTAGCCCACAACACCACCACCACCACCAACATGGTAGCCCACAACTCCACCACCATGGTAGCCCACATCACCACCACCACCACCAACATGGTAGCCCACAACAACACCACCACCATGGTAGCCCACAACAACACCACCACCATGGTAGCCCACAACACCACCACCATGGTAGCTCACACCACCACCACCAACACCACCACCACCATGGTAGCCCACATCACCACCACCACTGTAGCCCACATCACCACCACCATGGTAGTCCACACCACCACCACCACAGTAGCCCACATCACCAACATCACGGTACCTCGCAACAACACCACCACCACCACCAACATGGTAGCTCACACCACAACACCACCACCATGGTAGCCCACACCAACACAACCACCACAGCCATGGTAGCCCACACCAACACCACCATGGTAGCTCACACCAACACCACCACCACCATCATGGTAGCCCACACAACCACCATGGTAGCCCACACCAACACAGCCAACATGGTAGCCCACACCAACACCACCAACACCACCATGGTAGCCCACACCAACACCACCATGGTAGCTCACACCACCACCACCACCATGGTAGCTCACACCAACACCACCACCACCACCATGGTAGCCCACAACACCACCACCACTGTAGCCCACATCACCACCACCACTGTAGCCCACAACACCACCACCATGGTAGCCCACATCACCACCACCACTGTAGCCCACAACACCACCACCATGGTAGCCCACATCACCACCACCACAGTAGCCCACAACTCCACCATCACAGTAGCCCACATCACCACCACCACAGTAGCCCACAACTCCACCATCACAGTAGCCCACATCACCACCACCACTGTAGCCCACAACACCACCACCATAGTAGCCCACCACCTCCACCATGGTAGCCCACAACTCCACCACCATGGTAGCCCACAGCACCACCACCACCACCAACATGGTAGCCCACAACAACACCACCACCATGGTAGCCCACAACACCACCACCATGGTAGCTCACACCACCACCACCAACACCACCACCACCATGGTAGCCCACATCACCACCACCACTGTAGCCCACATCACCACCACCATGGTAGTCCACACCACCACCACCACAGTAGCCCACATCACCAACATCACGGTACCTCGCAACAACACCACCACCACCACCAACATGGTAGCTCACACCACACCACCACCACCATGGTAGCCCACACCAACACAACCACCACAGCCATGGTAGCCCACACCAACACCACCATGGTAGCTCACACCAACACCACCACCACCATCATGGTAGCCCACACAACCACCATGGTAGCCCACACCAACACAGCCAACATGGTAGCCCACACCAACACCACCAACACCACCATGGTAGCCCACACCAACACCACCATGGTAGCTCACACCACCACCACCACCATGGTAGCTCACACCAACACCACCACCACCACCATGGTAGCCCACAACACCACCACCACTGTAGCCCACATCACCACCACCACTGTAGCCCACAACACCACCACCATGGTAGCCCACATCACCACCACCACTGTAGCCCACAACACCACCACCATGGTAGCCCACATCACCACCACCACAGTAGCCCACAACTCCACCATCACAGTAGCCCACATCACCACCACCACAGTAGCCCACAACTCCACCATCACAGTAGCCCACATCACCACCACCACTGTAGCCCACAACACCACCACCATGGTAGCCCACATCACCACCATCACAGTAGCCCACATCACCACCATCACAGTATCCCACATCACCACCATCACAGTATCCCACATCACCACCATCACAGTAGCCCACATCACCACCATCACAGTAGCCCACAACACCACCAGCAAGCTAAACTAAATACAGGCCTTTGCCAACCAACCCAACCAGTTTATAGAAATAGTGTGCAGCAGTTTATCAGTTATGGAGGTTTCATTTCCAAATACAATGGAACAGGAAACTAGACAAGGTAAGTCAGTTACCTGTCAGTGTCTAAGTGATCATGTGTGATGAGCACTGTCTGCATCATACATTCCTCCTCCAGGGCGTTAGCCTGTTAGGTTTTCGGAAAGGGAAACTTAACAAAAGAGAAACCCATCCATTGTAATGACGCTGTAAATAGTCATGTGACTGAAACTCTTCACTCCATGTCCTCCTGTATTTTAAGTTAATAAAACTTTAACCCTTTGACCTGTTACTACATCTCCTCCTGTGAATTAACTGTCACACCACCATGGTAGCCCACACCAACACCACCACCATGGTAGCCCACAACACCACCACCATGGTAGCCCACACCAACACCACCACCATGGTAGCCCACAACACCACCACCATGGTAGCCCACAACTCCACCACCATTGTAGCCCACACCAACACCACCACCATGGTAGCCCACAACACCACCACCATGGTAGCCCACACCACCAGCACCATGGTAGCCCACAACACCACCACCACCACCAACATGGTAGCCCACAACTCCACCACCATGGTAGCCCACATCACCACCACCACCAACATGTTAGCCCACACCAACACCACCACCATGGTAGCCCACAACTCCTACCACCATGGTAGCCCACATCACCACCACCACCACCAACATGGTAGCCCACAACAACACCACCACCATGGTAGCCCACAACACCACCACCATGGTAGCCCACATCACCCCCATGGTAGCCCACAACACCACCATGGTAGCCCACATCACCACCACCACAGTAGCCCACACCACCACAGTAGCCCACAACTCCACCACCACAGTAGCCCACAACACCACCACCATGGTAGCCCACATCACCACCATCACAGTAGCCCACATCACCACCATCACAGTAGCCCACAACACCACCATCACAGTATCCCACAACACCACCACCATGGTAGCCCACATCACCCCCATGGTAGCCCACATCACCACCATCACAGTAGCCCACAACACCATCAGCAAGCTAAACTAAATACAGGCCTTTGCCAACCAACCCAACCAGTTTATAGAAATAGTGTGCAGCAGTTTATCAGTTATGGACGTTTCATTTCCAAATACAACGGAACAGAAAACTAGACAAGGTAAGTCAGTTACCTGTCAGTGTCTAAGTGATCATGTGTGATGAGCACTGTCTGCATCATACATTCCTCCTCCAGGGTGTTAGCCTGTTAGGTTTTCGGAAAGGGAAACTTAACAAAAGAGAAACCCATCCATTGTATTGATGCTGTAAATAGTCATGTGACTGAAACTCTTCACTCCATGTCCTCCTGTATTTTAAGTTAATTAACCTTTAACCCTTTGACCTGTTACTCCATCTCCTCCTGTGATTTAACTGTCACACCACCACGGTAGCCCACATCACCACCACCACCATGGTAGCCCTCATCACCAGCACCACCATAGTAGCCCTCATCACCAGCACCACCATAGTAGCCCACATCACCAGCACCACCATAGTAGCCCACACCAAGACCACCACCACCAACATGGTCGCCCACATCACCACCACCACCACCAACATGGTCGCCCACATCACCACCACCACCAACATGGTAACCCACAACACCACCACCACCACCACCATGGTAACCCACAACACCACCACCACCACCAACATGGTAACCCACAACACCACCACCACCACCACCATGGTAACCCACAACACCACCACCACCACCACCATGGTAACCCACAACACCACCACCACCACCAACACCAACATGGTAGCCCACACCAACACCACCACCATGGTAGCCAACACCACCACCACCACCATGGTAACCCACAACACCACCACCACCACCACCATGGTAACCCACAACACCACCACCACCACCACCATGGTAACCCACACCAACATTACCACCACCACCATGGTAACCCACAACACCACCACCACCACCAACACCAACATGGTAGCCCACACCAACACCACCACCATGGTAACCCACAACACCACCACCCCCAACACCAACATGGTAGCCCACACCACCACCACCATGGTAACTCACAACACCACCAACACCATGGTAACTCACAACACCACCACCACCACCACCACCATGGTAACTCACAACACCACCAACACCACAGTAACCCACAACACCACCAACACCACCACCATGGTAACCCACAACACCACCAACACCATGGTAACACACAACACCACCACAACAAACACCAAAACGACCAACATGGTAGCCCACACCACCACCGCCACCATGGTAACCCACAACACCACCAACACCATGGTAACCCACAACACCACCACCACCAACACCATGGTAGACAACACCACCACCACCACCATGGTAACCCACAACACGACTATCATCACGGTAGCCCATTTCTGATTGTATTATTTTCATAGAGGATGTCAATAAGACTGATCCCATGAACTAGTCTAGACCTGCTCAGCATCAGGTGAAGTGACCATAAAGAGATCGTGAGGGAGATATGACGTACGGAAAGGGAAACTTAAGGAAATGGAAACTAGTCCATTGTAATGATGCTATAAATAGTCCTGTGACTGAAACTCTTCACTTAGATAGACATCATATCCTAGAAAGATCACATCATGGGTGTCCAGGGTTTAACCAGCTTTATAAACTATCATGGAAAGATTTTAACAGATGATCACTTCAGAAACAGCAAGGTGGTCATAGATGGTTGTAATCTTTACCACTCTCTTTATTTTAACGCACGTGTGGATCAGCATCATGGAGGGGATTATGATGATTTTGAGGACCAGGTCTGTGAGTTCTTTAAGGCTCTGAGAGATTGTGGCATTGACCCTTTTGTGGTTATAGATGGAGGCTCCGACCACACCGATAAAAAGTTTGAAACTCTCCGACAACGAGTTCAAAGCAAGATCAAGCAAGCCAACCACTTGCTTCAGGAGAGCGGTCTACTACCAGTCCTCGTCAAACAAGTCTTCAAACAGGTCCTCTCCAGCCTGAAGGTACCGTTCGCACAGTGCAGCTTTGAAGCAGACCAAGAAATAGCCTCCTTGGCTAAAAGGTGGAACTGTCCGGTCCTGTCCAATGACAGTGACTTTTATATTTTTAACATCCAGGCAGGATATCTGCCCTTGTCCCATTTTCAGTGGCAGAACGTGTCTGTGCAAGGGGGGAGTTCTCAGAATTACATCCCCTGCAAGAGATACACCACAACAAGCTTCTGCAGACAAGTCAACATCAACAGACAGCTTCTCCCAGTCTTCGCTGCCATCGCAGGAAACGACTATGTCAACTTGCATAACATGGGCTTTTCCATCAAGTTTGAAGACAACTCGCCGATGGAACCCAATCGGAAGCCAAGTAAGTTTTAATAAATGATGTGTTTACTGAAGTATACATAACTACTACAGACGTATATAATACTGTAGCGAACGGCAGCTGGGGTCAAAGGCAAACAGCCTACGCATCGTGCCAACAGGGTTTTCCCACTTTGTGGGAATTGTAACGTTGCTCATATAGCGAGGATCGCTACAATATTCTTCAAACACTATATATTTTACTTGATTTAATTTATTAGGATCCCCATTAGCCGACGCCAATGGTGACAGCTAGTTTTACTGGGGTCTGACACATAACGAAAAAGACATGACAGACAAAATACTTCACAATTTAGATATATTTAAACATATTAACATGTAGTGTGTGTGCATTTATCAATTACTCATACAGTGCATTCAGAAAGTATTCAGACCCCAGGACGTTTTCCACATTTTGTTACATTACATAAAAACATTTCCTCATCAATCAACACACAATACCCCCATAATGGCTTTACGGCGAAAGCAAACCATGCGATTATCTGAGAACAGCGCCCAGCAGACAAATCATTACAAACAGTTAGCAGCCAAGAAGAGGAGTAACAAAAGTCAGAAATAGCATTAAAATGTATCACTTACCTTTGATGATCTTCATATGGTTGCACTCCAAAGACTCCATGTTACACAATAAATGTTCGTTTTGTTCAATAATATCCCTCTTTATGTCCAAAAACCTCAGTTTTGTTGGTGCATTTTGTTCAGTATTCCATTGGAACAAAGCGCGGTCACAAAAGACAGACGAAAAATCAAAAAAGTACCATAAAGGTTCGCAGAAACATGTCAAACGATGTTTAATAATCAATCCTCAAGTTGTTTTTGTCATAAATAATCGATAATATTTCAACCGGACAAAAGCTGTGTCAATAGAAAAGGTGAAACAAGAAAGGCGCTCTCCCGGTCTTGCGCTGGCCTCATGTCTGGAAATGTCCACTGTCCACTCATTGAAAGTGCTGTATCTCCCTCATTTTTCAGAGTAAATGCCTGAAACAATGCCTAAAGACTGGCCACATGTTGTAGAAGGCATAGAGATCGTGAACTGAGTCATACGTCTTTGTGTTTGTATAGGCTTTCAATGGCATCACAAAACTGATCTGCACAAAACTTGATACATGGCATCTATGGACCAAGCTTTCACAAACTGTTGTTTTCCAGGATAGCATCTTAAACAATGTGGCCGCTACTGACCAATAAACATTTATGTGGGTGTGGTCTGGCACGGATATTCGTATTGTAACACAAAATACTGTCAAGACTCAACATATCTAAGCACATTCAGATCGACCGCACGGAGGCGCTATAATGGGCACATGTTCATATTTCTTGATCTGTTTGACTCTGAGTGATGAAAACTGGCGCTCCAGGATATGAGTCTAGCTCACCTGTAAAGTATGGTTCAGTTTGGCCGCATAGGAAAAATAATTCATGCAAAGCTCATTGGCTCATAGCAAACATATTGTTTAACCTCACTAGGGTAGGGGGCAGTATTCGGAATTTTGGATGAAAAGCGTGCCCAAAGTAAACTGCCTGCTACTCAGGTCCAGAAGCTAGGATATGCATATAATTGGTAGATTTGGATAGAAAACAATCTAAAGTTTTGTGATTCAGTGCCAGGAGTAGTGTTTTTTTAAACAAAATTCAAGATGGAGGAAAATCCATCACCTTTTAGGCCCTTGAGGCAAATGTATTCCTTGGGAAGAGAGGAACCTACTGTATATACTGAATTTCAGGACTATACCTCGAACGGGGTGAAGGGTGTGAGCTTTCAAAGTTGTTATAGCGCCACCATGTGGCCAACTGGCATGGCATTGCATGAAAGGGTGAGGCCCTTGGCCCTTTACCATCATACAAGGTTGCAACTTCCTAGGCCTTATCATCTCACGGGAATTAATTTATTTTTCATTAATAGGCAGAAGAAGGAGAATAATAATAATAATCAACGTCAACAAATACAACAGCTTAGCTGCTGATTCCCTAATGATCCCATTAACTAGTCTCGATCTACTCAGCATCAGGTGAAGTGACCATAAAGAGATCATGAGGGACATATGATGTATGGAAAGGGAAAACTTAACGAAATGGAAACTCACCCTGACCTCAATCCTATAGAAAATCTGTGGGCATCACTGAAAAAGCGTGTGCGAGCATGGAGGGCTACAAACCTGACTCAGTTACACCAGCTCTGTCAGCAGGAATGGGCCAAAATTCACCCAACTTATTGTGGGAAGCTTGTGGAAGGCTACCCGAAACATTTCACCCAAGTTAAACAATTTACAGGCAATGCTACCAAATACTAATTGAGTTTATGTAAACTTCTGACCCATTGGGAAGGTGATGAAAGAAATAAAAGCTGAAATAAAATAGTTCTCTCTACTATTATTCTGACATTTCACATTCTTAAAATAAAGTGGTGATCCTAACTGACCTGAGACAGGGTATTTTTACGAGGATTAAATGTCAGGAATTGTGAAAAAGTGAGTTTAAATGTATTTGGCTAAGGTGTATGTAAACTTCCGACTTCAACTGTACATGTTTGTTTTTTTGTGCTTGGGAAGGGGTTGACTTCTTCAACAGGTTGTTGAAATGGCTGGCCCGTTTCCAGGAGCAGCAGGAGGCCTTGGACAATGTGCCCAGACTCATCGATCCTAGGGACAACCAACACAACATGGATGCTGCAATCCAGGCCCTCTCTCTGAGCATAGAGACATACCAGATTCAACCCGGTTGCCTGGAGCGGTTCTTCAATGATGGCAAGGCGCCTGATCCAGGCCTTCTCCCAGACCATCTGAGTGTCCTTCCAGACTGGACCCTGCTGCCGTTGATGAAGGGGACACTTCCCTCCTACATGATATACATTCTGCTGCTGAGGCCAGTAATACAGGGTGTCCAAGTGGAAGACCACAGCTTACCCAGTGGGAACATCACCTCTCGGCCCATACGGCAGGTATTCTACGGGCTGCTGCTGGGTGAGAGGAGGGAAGTGGAGGAGTACGACAGGGAAGGGAAGAACCTGACCAGCAGCAAGGTTGAAGCCATCCTGCCCAGTGCTGCACAACAGCTTCTGCTGGACACACTGGATCAGGTATGTAGACATGTGATATAGTATACAGTATATCAGGTATGTATAATTGTGATATAGTATACAGTATATCAGGTGTGTATACATGTGATATAGTATACAGTATATCAGGTATGTATACATGTGATATAGTATACAGTATATCAGGTATGTATACATGTGATATAGTATACAATATATCAGGTATGTAGACATGTGATATAGTATATAATATATCAGGTATGCATACATGTGACATAGTATACAGTATATCAGGTATGTAGACATGTGATATAGTATACAATATATCAGGTATGTATACATGTGATATAGTATACAATATATCAGGTATGCATACATGTGATATAGTATACAGTATTTCAGGTATGTAGACATGTGATGTAGTATACAATATATCAGGTATGCATACATGTGATATAGTATACAATATATCAGGTATGCATACATGTGATATAGTATACAGTATTTCAGGTATGTATACATGTGATATAGTATACAATATATCAGGTATGCATACATGTGAAATAGTATACAGTATTTCAGGTATGTATACATGTGATATAGTATACAATATATCAGGTATGCATACATGTGAAATAGTATACAGTATTTCAGGTATGTAGACATGTGATGTAGTATACAGTATATCAGGTATGCATACATGTGAAATAGTATACAGTATTTCAGGTATGCATACATGTGAAATAGTATACAGTATATAAGGTATGTATACACGTGATATAGTATACAGTATAATATAAACATGCTGCTGTTGATTCTGAAATTAATTCTCATTCTCTTGTTCTGTTTCTTAGGCTCCACATCCAGTGCGGCAGGAGGTGTTTTTGGAGACCCTTGGTGTGTCCCAGTCCACTTTGAATGGTGTCCCACCTCATCTGGGACTTCCTGTGGCTGTTACCTACTACTGGCGGAGGCACGCCCATCCCCAACCAGACCTTCCTCTCCTGCAGGCCCTGCTACTAGGACTGGTGTACGGAGAGCTCTGCAGACAGAGGAAGAGCCAGAGAGGTATGGACCAGAATATGAACGGAAACACACACACAGGCACACACAACTTAGAATGTATAAATAAAGTGCGTGAAGTGCAGCCAATGACTCCTCTCTTTTTTGTGTATCAGGGTTTATAGAGGAGGGACCAGTGTTGGAGAGGCTGAGAGGGCTGATTCAGAGAGGTGCTAGGAGTCAGGACCTGGGTGTGACCCACGCCTTTAGCCAATGGAAGCGCTGCATGAGGGATGGCCTTGACCTGAACCAACTGCTGTGCTTCCCTCTACTGGAGCCTCAGTGTGCCTGGTAAGGTGTCACTTCCTGAATCAACCCTAACCTCTAACCTCTAACCTCTAGAGTAGACGAATGGTATTCCTTTACATTGTTTTCTAGCCCAGCAGCAACACAGCTAATTCAACCCTCTGTTGTTTCTCTGTTGGAGTCTAGGCTGTACAAGGGAACTCTGGTGCACCAGCTTGTGGGCCAACTGAGAGGGGGGGTGACCCCGGATTCTCTCCTGATGGAAGACCCTTTCTCTGGGCAGCTGTACAGAGCCATGCTGGTAATCATCATGGAAGGTAATCCTATTGAGGACGATCAGGGTTGGACTGTAGTCAAGAAAAAGAGCTGATTCAACTATGCTCGGAATTCAAAATTCTCCCAGAAGACCACTATACAGATATAGATATAGGGACCACTATATAACTGTTGTGTTATAGATATAGGGACCACTATATAACTGTTGTGTTATAGATATAGGGACCACTATATAACTGTTGTGTTATAGATATAGGGACCACTATATAACTGTTGTGTTATAGATATAGGGACCACTATATAACTGTTGTGTTATAGATATAGGGACCACTATATAACTGTTGTGTTATAGATATAGGGACCACTATATAACTGTTGTGTTATAGATATAGGTGCAACTCTTTTATGCTTTTAATTGTTCTTATTTGTGTACCTTTAATGACTGTCATTAACTTTGTTTTTTATCACTAACTGTAAAATATGTTTATAAAGGATACACAAAAATATACATTTTATAAATGATAAGAGGGGAAAGTGTTTTATATTGAAAATAGAAGTTTTACATTTGACCGAATTGTATTTGTTTTATACTTCTTTGCTTTCAACTGTAAAGCAGCTTCAGGTCGTTGAGACATGCTATATAAATCACATGTATTGTTAATGTTACATTATTGCACATTTTTATGTCATATTTTATGTACCTTTTTTTTAATGAAAGATTAGAAAAATTCATTTCCTAAACAAAATGTGTATGCTTGCTAGTCTTGAAGTATTTATGGTTGTGGATTAGTAGTCGTAGTGGTAGTCAATGTTCCCTCTAATTATTTTCGGGCACTGAGAAATCTTCAGGTCTCCTGAGCACAAACATGAATGTTGTGAAAATTCTATGTAACTTCTGGCATGAGTTTACAGTGAACACTTGAGGCTGTACCCGCTTTAAGTTACAGTTATAACAGTGGCCAAGTAGGCTACTGTGGCTAGTTGATCATAATGTAGATCTATCAGTGGCCTAACATCAAAAACAATGGAGAAAATGCATCCCATAACATTTTAACATGGAGATAGCTGTTCTATCATTCAGCCTACAGTAGGAGCCAGGGTGTGGTGTTCAGGGTAGGCCTACATTCCATGAGACTTTTGAAAACAACATGTAGAGCTTGACATTAACCTGTTTATCCACTTGTCCTTCGGACAAGGAGGAGACTGAAAATGTTATTGTGTTGTTTTTTGCAAGAAACCACTTTACAAAGTAAAATGCGTTATTATTCCATACCATTTTTTACAGAGAATCAGACAATTATGCTACCCTCTGCCTATTGACTACTTACCTTATTCAAGCCTGTCTTAAAATACAACACTGCCTCTTTAAGACATAAAAAAGCTTTTTACCTGACTTGCTTTTCAAAGATTGCTAGAACTTCACTTGTTTTGTGCTCTTGTAGGAAATGCAACCACTCCCCCATTGCTGACAAATTAGCTACAACTGGGCTAATAGCTCATTAGTAGCAAAGGATATGAACAAAATGTATACACATGGCTACATGTAGCTCTCGCTTTGATCTCAAAACAAGCGCTTCTACTCACGACCGCTCAAAGTGACTGCAGTACGTCATCAGTTAGAGATACCAAATGTATTTATAAAGCCCTTCTTACATCAGCTGATATCTGAGAGCGAGCGAGAGAGAGAGAGAGCGAGAGAGACAGAGAGACAGAGAGAGAGACAGAGAGACAGAGAGACAGAGAGAGAGAGAGAGAGAGAGAGAGAGAGAGAGAGAGAGAGAGAGAGAGAGAGAGAGAGAGAGAGAGAGAGAGAGACTCTGCAGATGACGTATGGAAAGGGAAACTTAAGGACAAGGAAACTAATTCATGTTAATGATGCAACAAGTAGTCCTGTGACTGAAACTCTTCACTTGGAGAGACATCATATCCTAGAAGGAGCTCATCATGGGTATCCAGGGTTTGACCAGCTTCATTGATCATAGTGGAACATTTTTAAAAGATGATCACTTCAGACACAGCAGGTTGATAATAGATGGTAGTAATATCTTCCACTTTCTTTATTTTAACTCAAGTGTGGATTTGAAGCATGGAGGGGATTATGATGATTTTGAGGACCAGGTCTGTGAGTTCTTTAAGGCTCTGAGAGATTGTGGCATTGAACCTTATGTGGTTATAGATGGAGGATCCGACCACACGGACAAAAAGTTTGAAACTCTCCGACAACGAGCTCAATCAAAGATCAACAATTTGTCTATGGGGCTTCAGGGGGACAGAATAATACCAGTCCTCGTCAAACAAGTCTTCAAACAGGTCCTCTCCAGCCTGAAGGTGCCGTTCGCACAGTGCATCTTTGAAGCAGACCAAGAAATAGCCTCCTTGGCTCAAAGGTGGAACTGTCCGGTCCTGTCCAATGACAGTGACTTTTATATTTTTGACATCCAGGCAGGATATCTGCCCTTCTTCCATTTTCAGTGGCAGAACGTGTCTGTGCAACGCTGGAGTTCTCAGAATTACATCCCCTGCAAGCGGTACACCACAACAAGCTTCTGCAGACACTTCAACATCAACAGACAGCTTCTCCCAGTCTTCGCTGCCATCGCAGGAAACGACTATGTCAACTTGACTAACATGGGCTTTTCCATCAGGTGGAAAGGCTACCCGCAGATGGAATCCAATCAGAAGCCAAGTAAGTTTTAATAAATTATGTGTATATTGAAATATACATGATTACAATAGACTCATATAATACTCTAACTGGGGTCCGACACATAACAAAAAATACATTACAGACAAAAGACTTCACAATTTACATAAATAAAATAAAAAATACATGTAGTGTGCATCTATCAGTTCCACATACATGTCAGTATATAAGATGGAAGTGATTTCCATGCACTCATGGCTGTGTATATTACTGTACGTTTCCTTGAATTTGTTCTGGACCTGGGGACTGAAAAAGAGGGATGCTATTTTCACATATGATCATGTTTAGTGTAAGATTCAACATAGTAAAAGTCATTCAGTTAAACATGACATTACTACTACATTACAACATGACATTACTACTACATTACAACATGACATTACTATTACATTACAACATGACATTACTACTACTTTACAACATGACATTACTGCTACATTACAACATGACATTACTACTACATTACAACATGACATTACTACTACATTACAACATGACATTACTACTACATTACAACATGACATTACTACTACATTACAACATGACATTACTACTACATTACAACATGACATTACTACTACATTACAACATGACATTACTACTACATTACATGACATTACTACTACATTACAACATGACATTACTACTACATTACAACATGACATTACTACTACATTACATGACATTACTACTACATTACAACATGACATTACTACTACATTACAACATGACTCTAGTTAGTATTTATATCTGAAATCAGAAAACACACCACTGACATTCATTCTGTTTATCTGAGACAACAGGTCAAATGCAAATGGAAGCTCACAACATAGTGGACTTTACCATATGAAATACCATACAGTTACAGTATCTTTATTTTCATTTTGTAAACAAATACTACAAATACTACAATTACTACAAGCACAGAAACAGAATGAAGTGTTTCCACCAGATAAGTGTTAATTCAGAGATTAAAAGAGTACAATTTCCTTATTAATATATCTATACAGGCTTAATATTACTGCCTGGCTGGATGCCAAGCTCTTTTGACATCTGAAACTGAATGGGACAGTCAGAGAGAGATAGAGAGAAGGAGAGGGAGAGGTTGTGTAGTTTACGTCAGCGTTTGTGTTCATACTCATGTGCGAGTGTGTGTATGACTAGTTAACGTACTGCTGCATTGCAAAGGTTTCTGTCGTATCTCTTCCCCCAAACGATTCTTGGTCCCTAAATGGTTTCCATGTAACACAGCCTGAAAATCCCAGTCATAAATCTACAGATGTCACTTAATGCATTTCAAGCAGTGATTATCAGCCCCCAAACCTCCATATTGGTAAACATGATCTTTATCTTTGTGTTAGTAGAGGATTCAATATAGAAGAAACATACCCTGCGTCCCAAATGGCATCCTATTCCCTACATAGTGCACTACTTTTGACCAGGGCCCATAGGGTGGTGCACTACTTTTGGCCAGGATCTATAGGGTTGTGCACTACTTTTGACCAGGGCCCATAGGGTGGTGCACTACTTTTGACCAGGATCTACAGGCCTATACAGCTTATTTTCATGTCATCTGACAATAGCACCGGTTCCAATCCAAGTGCCAATACTGTTTCTTAAACTCCAGGCGGTGCTATGGTCAGATCACATGAAAATAGAACACTTTGGCCAAGCACACCAGTGGTGAGTTCCGTAAAAAAAACAGAAGCACATGCAGAAAAGTACTTCACACCGACTGTAAAATATGGTGGTGCATCTTTGAGGTTACGGAGCTATTTTGCTACCACTGGTACTGGTATTGGTCAATGGCATCATGACATTTATCAAGTACCAGGACATTTTAGACAAAAAAACTGGTTGCCTCTGCTTGCAGCAATACAATAACCCCAAGCACACAACAAACTCCATCACAGTCTCCGGACTTGAACCCCATTGAAAACCTGTGGTTTGAATTGAACAGGGCCAGTCCATAAGCACAGACAGAGGATATCAAGGATCTGAAAGGATTCTGTATGGAGGACTGCTCTAAGATCCCTCTCAATGTGTTCTAGAATCTCAGAAAACATTCTAGAATAAGTCTCAGTACCTTAGTCCTCACAAGGTGTTCTAGAATCTCAGAAAACATTCTAGAATAAGTCTCAGTACCTTTATCCTCACAAGGTGTTCTAGAATCTCAGAAAACATTCTAGAATAAGTCTCAGTACCGTTATCCTCACAAGGTGTTCTAGAATCTCAGAAAACATTTTAGAATAAGTCTCAGTACCTTTGTCCTCACAAGGTGTTCTAGAATCTCAGAAAACATTCTAGAATAAGTCTCAGTACCTTTATCCTCACAAGGGGAGGGTGCCGTAGTGTTGGAGTGCCAATAATTCCCATCAGGTAGGAAGACTACTCACAGATGGAACCCAATCGGGAAAAAAGTATATATTACATGTATATTGAAGGATGCTTAAATACTACAGATTCATATAATATACATGTACTTCAAATACAAGATGCACTTTTCTACTATATCTTTAAGTATACTACACATATACTATAATTTCACTTCAATACACTTATTAAAAGTGCATTTTAAATGAACTTTTTTCAGTCTTTTAGTAGTGCCTTTAAGTTTTTAATTTTTTTTTAATGAAACTGCTCAAAGAGTGATCAAGTACACGATAGGTATAGTTTCAACTGAGTTTCAAAGTACTGGTAACACTTTATTAAGGTCCCTTACTAAACCATTTATAAACAGTTTGTAAAGAGCTTACTTACCATTTATTAATCATTATTCCTACATTCATTTGTAGATGTCAATAAGCAATCAATCTGAAGCTGAAAAAAAAGAAATCTCTAAATAGTAATGTGTACATTAATAAACACTATTTTAATTAACTGAAATGTCCACATAAAAAATATGCAAAAACAATTATATATTACCCAGCATTCATTTCTGCAGGTGAAGTTTTTATTTAAAATATTATTTTCCTCCTCATCAAATCAAAGTTTATTGGTCGCGTACAGTGTCTTCAGAAAGTATGAATGCCCCTTCAATTATTACACATTTTATTGTGTTACATCCTGAATTCAAAATGTATTAAACATATTTTTTATCACCCATTTACGAACAAAACCCTGTAATGACAAAGTGAAATGCATTCAATATTAAATACAAAAATATCTCATTTTCATGAGTATTCACACCCCTGAGTCAATACATGTTGGAATCACCTTTCTGGGTAAGTCTCTAAGAGTTTTGCACACCTGGATTGTACAATATTTGTCCATTATTTTTTTCAAAATTCTTCAAGCTCTGTCAAATTGGTTGTTGATCATTTCTAGACTACCATTTTCAAGTCTTGCGATAGATTTTCAAGCAGACTTAAAACTTCTTGCGACTACAGGGGGTGCTGTTCCGAATTAGCATTTTGTCGTCTCCAAATTAAACTGCCTAGTACTCAATTCTTGCTCGTACAATATGCATATTATTAATTCTATTGGATAGAAAACACTTTCTAGTTTCATACAACGTTGAAATGATGTCTGTGGGTGACCCAGAACTCTTTCTACAGCGAAATCCATGACAGACAGTGAAAGGTCTGAGAGCGAAGCTCTGGTTTCAGATCAGTTTTTAAGGTCTCTGTCTATCCTATGGAACGACACGAACTGCACCCGCCTTCCCCTGGATGTCAGTAACCAATGAGAAGTGGAATGGGCTTTCTGCGTAGCTCTCAGAGGTTATAAAAGGCCAAGGAGTGAGGGTAGCCCCCCTTTCGACTCTGACCATTGCGCAGGAAGGGACCTCCGGATGCCATTTTCACAGGCTCGGTTATCAACTTGAAATGTATCCGTCTGTAATTTAATTCGATATAGGACTTAGAAACATCATAAGGTAGTTAATTTAAACCGTTTTATAGCAATTTATATCCGTTTAGTGCGATTTTGATGCATTTCTATGTGAAGCACCGGGCACATTTCGGGGTCCCGGTCGAACGTTAGCGGGCATTTAGACGGACAAAGGACATCTTTCGACCAAAAGAAGATTAAACCCAAGAAAGAATACATTGCCCAAGAATCTGATGGAAGAACAGCTCAAAGTAAGCAATATTTAATATGATAAATCGTTGTTCTGTCGAAATATTTTAAACGCATATTTCGCCATTTTGTTTGGTATAGCTTCACTTGGCGAACCCTGTATTGAAAAGTAAGGATAATTTTAAAAATGTAAGTCAGCGGTTGCATTAAGAACTAATTTGTCTTTCGATTCCTGTCAACTCTGTATTTTTTAGTCAAGTATATGATTAGCTTTCGATTAAACTAGATCACTCTGAAAGCTGACGTCCCTCATTTTGATGCTTGAGTTGTGACTATTTCCATTGTATAACCACGGTTTTGTATGGCTAAATATGCACATTTTCGAACAAACTGTATATGTATGTTGTAAAATGATGTTACAGGAGTGTCATCGGAAGAATTCTGAGAAGGTTAGTGAAAAAATTAATATATTTTGGCGATGATAACGTTATAGCTCCCTTTGCCTTGAATTCATGCTCTACTAACGTTTGCACATGTGGTATGCTAACTTATCGATTTATTGTGTTTTCGCTGAAAAACGCTTAGAAAATCTGAAATATGGTCTGAAATCACAAGAACTGTGTCTTTCCATTGCTATGCTTTGTCTATTTTTATGAAATGTTTTATGATGAGTAAATTGGTCATACACGTTGCTCTATCTAGTAATTCTAGTCGATTTGTGATGGTCGGTGCAATTGTAAACTGTGATTTCTACCTGAAATATGCACTTTTTTCTAACAACACCTATCCTATACCATAAATATGTTATCAGACTGTCATCTGATGAGTTTTTTTCTTGGTTTGTTGCTATCAATATCTTAGTTTAGCCGAATTGGTGATAGCTAGTGGTGGAGAGAGAAAATGGTGGACAAAGAAAGATGGTGTATTTTGCTAACGTGGTTAGCTAATAGATTTACATATTGTGTCTTCCCTGTAAAACATTTTAAAAAACAGAAATGATGGGTTTATTCACAAGATCTGTATCTTTCATCTGGTGTCTTGGACTTGTGATTTAATGATATTTAGATGCTACTATTTACTTGTGAAGCTATGCTAGCGATGCTAATCAGTGTGGGGGGGGTGGGGGGTGATCCCGGATACGGGGTTGATACTCGTGAAAGGTTAAGTCAAAACTGTAACTTGGCCACTCAGGAACATTCACTATGTTCAGAGTAAGCAACTCCAGTGTATATTTGACCTGGTGTTTTAGGTTATTGTCCTGCTGAAAGGTAAATGAATCTCCCAGTGTCTGGTGGAAAGCAGATTGAACAAGGTTTACCTCTAGGATTTTACCTGTGCTTAGCTCCATTCCCTCTCTTTTTTTACCCTTAACCTGTCTGGCTCTGGCGTTCCACTAGCGGAACTCCTCCCACATTCCACTGAAAAGGCAGAGCGCGAAATTCAAAAGATATTTTTTTGAAATATTTAACTTTCACACATTAACAAGTCCAATACAGCAAATGAAAGATACACATCTTGTGAATCCAGTCAACATGTCCGATTTTTAAAATGTTTTACAGCGAAAACACCACATATATTTATGTTAGCTCACCACCAAATACAAAAAAGGACAGACATTTTTCACAGCACAGGTAGCATGCACAAAGCCAACCTAACTAACCAAGAACCAACCAAACTAACCAAGAAACAACTTCATCAGATGACAGTCTTATAACATGTTATACAATAAATCTATGTTTTGTTCGAAAAATGTGCATATTTGAGGTATAAATCAGTTTTACATTGCAGCTACCATCACAGCTACCGTCACAAATAGGACCGAAGCAGCCAGAGTAATTACAGACACCAACGTCAAATACCTAAATACTCATCATAAAACATTTCTGAAAAATGTATGGTGTACAGCAAATTAAAGACAAACATCTTGTGAATCCAGCCAATATTTCCGATTTTTTAAGTGTTTTACAGCGAAAACACAATATAGCATTATATTAGCTTACTACAATAGCCTACCACACTACCGCATTCATTCATCAAGGCACGTTAGCGATAGCAATAGGCACATTAGCGATAGCGAATAAACCAGCAAAAGATATATAATTTTTGACTAACCTTGATAAGCTTCATCAGATGACAGTCCTATAACATCAGGTTATACATACACTTATGTTTTGTTCGAAAATGTGCATATTTAGAGCTGAAATCAGTGGTTATACATTGTGCTAACGTAGCCACTTTTTCCCACAACATCCGGATATTTTTCTGACACTTTTTCTGACACACATATTCTGACCAAATAACTATTCATAAACATAACTAAAAAATACATGTTGTATAGGAAATGATAGATACACTAGTTCTTAATGCAATCGCCGTGTTAGAATTCTAAAAATAACTTCATTACGACATCCAGCTTAGGTATAGCGAGAGAGTGCCCAAACTCTGGGCGCAAACGACTAGTTCACATGTACGACAGATATATGAAAAAACATCATAAAATGGGTCCTACTTTTGCTGATCTTCCATCAGAATGTTGTACAAGGGGTCCTTTGTCCAGAACAATCGTTGTTTGGTTTTAGAACGGCCTTTTTCCCTCTCGATTTAGCAAGCACACTTGCCAAGTGGCGCGAATCTCTCCATCGTCAACAAACTCAGAGAACGGAACACGGCAAAACTCCCGAAAAAATTTCAATAATCTGATTAAACTACATTGAAAAAACATACTTTACGATGATATTGTCACATGTATCAAATAAAATCAAAGCCGGAAATATCAGAAGGCAAATCCAGGTCCCTTCTCGCACTCTCCAGAAAACAGGAAACTGGTGACATGCCAAGAGCTATTATTCGAGCCCAGATCAAGTTACACACTCAATTTCTTCTCTCACTGCTTGTCGACATCTAGTGGAAGACGTATGAAGTGCATCTAAACTAATAAATATCAAGGACTTTAATAGGCAGCCCCTAGAACAGTGCATCGATTTCAGATCTTCCACTTCCTGTCAGGAAGTTTGCTGCAAAAGGAGTTCTGTTTTACTCATAGATATAATTCAAACGGTTTTAGAAACTAGAGAGTGTTTTCTATCCAATAGTAATAATAATATGCATATTGTACGAGCAAGAATTGAGTACGAGGCCGTTTAAATTGGGCACGATTTTCCCCCAAAGTGAAAACAGCGCCCTCTGTCCTCAACAGGTTTTAACCTAGTCCTTAACGATTACAAGCATACCCATAACATGATGCAGCAACCACTATGCTTCAAAATACGGAGAGTGGTACTCAGTAAGGTTTTGTATTGTGTATATATAAATATATACACAGTTGAAGTCGGAAGTTTACATACACCTTAGCCAAATACATTTAAACTCACTTTTTCACAATTCCTGACATTTAATCGTAGTAAGAAATCCCTGTCTTAGGTGAGTCAGGATCACCACTTTGTTTTAAGAATGTGAAATGTCATAATAATAGTAGAGAGAATGATTTATTTCCGCTTTTATTTATTTCATCACATTCCCAGTGGGTCAGGAGTTTACATACACTCAATTAGTATTTGGTAGCATTGCATTTAAATTGTTTAACTTGGGTCAAACATTTCGGGTAGCCTTCCAGAAGCTTCCACAATAAGTTAGGTGAATTTTGTCCCATTCCTTCTGACAGAGCTTGTGTAACTGAGTCAGATTTGTAGGCCTCCTTGCTCGCACATGCTTTTTCAGTTCTTGCCACAAATTTTCTATAGGATTGAGGTCAGGGCTTTGTGATGGCCACTCCAATACCTTGACTTTGTTGTCCTTAAGCCATTTTGCCACAACTTTGGAAGTATGCTTGGGGTCATTGTCAATTTGGAAGACACATTTGTGACCAAGCTTTAACTTCCTGACTGATGTCTTGAGATATATAGATATATATAGATATATCCACATCATTTTCTTTCCTCATGATGCCATCTATTTTGTGAGGTGCACCAGTCCCTCCTACAGCAAAGCACCCCACAACATGATGCTGCCACCCCCGTGCTTCACAGTTGGGATGGTGTTATTCGGCTTGCAAGTGTAACGGATGTGAAATGGCTAGCTAGTTAGCGGTGGTGCGCGCTAATAGCCTTTCAATCGGTTACGTCACTTGCTCTGAGACGTTGAAGTAGTGGTTCCCCTTGCTCTGCAAAGGCCGTGGCTTTTGTGGAGCGATGGGTAACGATGCTTCGTGGGTGACTGTTGTTGATGTGTGCAGAAGGTCCCTGGTTCGCCCCCGGGTCGGGGCAAGGGGACGGACTAAAGTTATACTGTTACATCGATGCTGTTGACCCGGATCACTGGTTGCTGCGGAAAAGGAGGAGGTTAAAGGGGGGTGAGTGTAACGGATATGAAATGGCTAGCTAGTTAGCGGTGGTGCGCGCTAATAGCCTTTCAATCGGTTACGTCACTTGCTCTGAGACCTTGAAGTAGTTCCCCTTGCTCTGCAAGGACCGCGGCTTTTGTGGAGCGATGGGTAATGATGCTTCGTGGGTGACTGTTGTTGATGTGTGCAGTGGGTCCCTGGTTCGCGCCCGGGTCAGGGCGAGGGGACGGTCTGAAGTTGAAACTGTTACACAAGCCTCACCCTTTTTCCTCCAAACATAACGATGGTCATTATGGCCAAACAGTTCTATTTTTGTTTCATCAGACCAGAGGACATTCTTCCAAAAAGTATGATCTTTGTCCCCATGTGCAGTTGCAAACCGTAGTCTGGCTTTTTATTGCGGTTTTGGAGCAGTGGCTTCTTCCTTGCTGAGCGGCCTTTCAGGTTATGTTGATATAGGACTCGTTTTATTGTGGTTATAGATCTTTTTGTACCTGTTACCGCCAGCATCTTCATAAGGTCCTTTGATGTTGTTCTGGGATTGATTTGCACTTTTCACACCAAGTACATGAATCTCTAGGAGACAGAACGCGTCTCCTTCCTGAGCGGTATGACGGCTGCGTGGTCCCATGGTGTTTATACTTGCATACTATTGTTTGTACAGATGAACCTGGTACCTTCAGGCATTTGGAAATTGCTCCCAAGGATGAAACAAACTTGTGGAGGTCTTGGCTGATTTCTTTTGATTTTCCCATGATGTCAAGCAAAGAGGCAATGAGTTTGAAGGTAGGCCTTGAAATACATCCACAGGTACACCTCCAATTGACTCAAATGATGTCAATTAGCCTAACAGAAGCTTCTAAAGCCATGACATCATTTTCTGGAATTTTCCAAGCTGTTTAAAGGCACAGTCAATTTAGTGTATGTAAACTTCTGACCCACTGGGATTGTGATACAGTGAATTATAAGTTAAATAATGTAAACAATTGTTGGAAAAATTACTTGTGTCATGCACAAAGTAGAATGTCCTAACCGACTTGCCAAAACCATAGTTTGTTAATTAACAAGAAATTTGTGAAGTGGTTGAAAATAGAGTTTTAATGACTCCAACCTAAGTGTATGTAAACTTCCGACTTCAACTGTATATGGTATATGGGGGATTGAAAATTATGCAGACAATTACATTGATGGACGCTACAATCTATCTACATACTATATTAAAGCTGATCTACCCCCTAAAATACAAATAAAATTAAGAAAACAGGAATAAAAAGTGACCAGTGTTCAATGGTTATGTACATAGGTCAACAGTCTCTAAGGTGCATATTTAGCTTATTCAATTGTTTTAATGTTCATTTTCCAACTGAATAATGTTGTACTTTTAATTACACCTTACAATAAATGTTTTATTTATCACCTTAGTGCAAAATGCCACTGGTGCACAGTTATCAATATCTTTACAATTGCCACAACTACTTAGTGAATGGCCTGTAACTGGCTTAGGGGATGCCTTGTTCAATTTAGTTAACCTGTATGTGGCTAATTACGAGCTAAACTACTTCTATGCTTGCTTCGAGGCAATAACACTGAAATATGCATGAGAGCACCAGCTGTTCTGGAAGACTGTGTGATCACACTCTCCGCAGCCAATGTGAGTAAGACCTTTAAACAGGCAACATTCACAAGGACGCAGGGCCAGACGGATTACCAGGACATGTACTGCGAGCATGCGCTGACCAACTGGCAAGTGTCTTCACTGACATTTTCAACCTCTCCCTGTCCGAGTCTGTAATACCAACATGTTTTAAGCAGACCACCATAGTCCCTGTGCCCAAGAACACTAAGGTAACCTGCCTAAACGACTACCGACCCGTAGCACTAACGTCTGCAGCCATTTCTGCCCTCCGAGTTCATAGTCGCTATTTAAATAGACCCATTTAATTTTGTCTAGCTTGCCATTCCAAATAAAGTGGAATATTTTTACCTCATATAATTTAGAAAAAAATGGTTAGGTGTAGGCGGGGCCAGAAGTAAATATGTAAACTGGGATATGACTTTTTTCCACAAATAGACAGATATTGAAAATGTACTTTCTGTTAAAATGTATTGTAGTGAGATCATTTTTTCTTCGGGATATGAATACTGTGTATGTCCACTTCACTGTCAGACCATTTTATTGGTAAACTTGTCAGATGCTGGGTGTAGCTGGTGCATGGAAGTCAGGCGCAGGAGAGCAGAGAAGAGAGGACAAAGCACTTTACTGAGGCAATTCACTAAAACAGAATGCAACCGCGTCACAAAAACAATATAAATATAAACATATATGTATATATGTGTGTGTGTGTGTGTTTTGTGCTTGGGAAGGGGTTGTCTTCTTCAACAGGTTGCTGGATTGGCTGGCCTCTTTCCAGGAGCAGCAGGAGGCCTTGGACTCTGTGCCCAGCCTCATCGGTCATGGGATCAACAGAGACAACATGGATGCTGCCCTCCAGGCCCTCTCTCTGGGCATAGAAGAGTACAAGCCTCCACTCGGTTGCCTGGAGCGGTTCTTCAATGATGGCAAGGCTCCTGATCCCGGCCATCTCCCAAACCATCTGAGTGTCCTTCCAGACTGGACCCTGCTGCCGTTGATGAAGGGGACACTTCCCTCCTACATGATATACATTAAGCTGCTGAGGCCAGTGATACAGGCTATCCAAGTGGAAGATCTCAGCTTCCCCAGTGGGAGCACCACCTCTCGGCCCATACGGCAGGTATTCTACGGGCTGCTGCTGGGTGAGAGCAGGGAAGTGGAGGAGTATGACAGGGAAGGCAAGAACCTGACCAGCAGCAAGGTTGAAGCCGTCCTGCCCAGTGCTGCACGACAGCTGCAGCTAGACACACTGGATAAGGTATATATATATACATGTGATGTAGTATACAGTATATCAGGTGTGTATACATGTGGTATAGTATACAGTATATCAGGTATGTATACATGTGATGTAGTATACAGTATAACATAAACATACTGCTGTTGATTCTGAAATTAATTCTCATTCTCTTGTTCTGTTTCTTAGGCTCCACATTCAGTGCGGCTTGAGGTGTTTTTGGAGACCCTTGATGTGTCCCAGTCCACTTTGAATGGTCTCCCACCTCATCTGGGACTTCCTGTGGCTGTTACCTACTACTGGCTGAGGCACGCCCATCCCCGACCAGACCATCCTTTCCTGCAGGCCCTGCTACTAGGACTGGTGTACGGAGAGCTCTGCAGACAGAGGAAGAGCCATAGAGGTATGGACCAGAATATGAATGAAAACACACACACAGGCACACAACTAAGAATGTATAAATAAAGTGTGTGAAGAATGTATAAATAAAGAGAGTGACTCCTCTCTTTTTTGTGTATCGGGGTTTATAGAGGAGGGACCAGTGTTTGAGAGGTTGAGAGGGCTGATTCAGAGAGGTGCTAGGAGTCCAGACCTGGGTGTGGCCCACGCCTTTAGCCAATGGCAGTGCTGCGTGAGGGATGGCCTTGACCTGAACCAACTGCTGTGCTTCCCTCTACCTGAGCCTCAGTGTGCCTGGTAAGGTGTCACTTCCTGAATCAACCCTAACCTCTAACCTCTAGAGTAGACCAGTGGTATTCCTTTACATTGTTTTCTATCCCAGCAGCAACACAGCTAATTCAACCCTCTGTTGTTTCCCTGTTGGAGTCTAGGCTGTACAAGGGAACTCTGGTGCACCAGCTTGTGGCCAAACTGAGAGGGGGGGTGACCCCGGATTCTCTCCTGATGGAAGACCCTTCCTCTGGGCAGCTGTACAGAGCCATGCTGGAAGCCATACTCAACTCCCAGGAAGCTGAGACCACTGGACAACCTGACGGCCCCTCTGCAGATTCTGGCGCTGGATGATGAAGATTTTGATGATGATGATGATGGAGTAGGCTGTAATGAAGTCCCAATGTCCCGCCACAAGAGGAAGGAAAGATTAAATAAAGCACTGTTGACCACTATATAGGGACCACTAAACAACTGTTGAGTTAAATACTGTTTTCTGTGACATTTTAGTGACAGAGTGCATAGGTAGGAAGGCCCCCCTTGCATACACCCACACACACACTTATGAAGAAGTTTCACTTTCACTCACACATGGAGCATAAAGAACATTGATAAGAGAATTGACATTGTTTAAAGAAAATAAGAAAAATGAGAATAAATTATTTGTGACTATGGTTTATTGAAATGAAAATTAAAGGTTGAATACAGTTGAAGTTGGAAGTTTACATACACCTTAGCCAAATACATTTAAACTCAGTTTTTCACAATTCCTGACATTTAATCCTAGTAAAAATGTCCTGTCTTTGGTCAGTTAGGATCACCACTTCATTTTAAGAATGTGAAATGTCAGAATAATAGTAGAGAGAATGATTTATTTCAGCTTTTATTTCTTTCATCACATTCCCAGTGGGACAGAAGTTTACATACACTCAATTAGTATTTGGTAGTATTGCCTTTAAATTGTTAAAATTGGGTCAAACGTTTCGGGTAGCCTTCCACAAGTTTCCACAATACGTTGGGTGAATTTTGGCCCATTCCTCCTGACAGAGCTGGTGTAACTGAGTCAGGTTTGTAGGTCTTCTTGCTCGCACATGCGTTTTCAGTTCTGCCCACACATTTTCTAAAGGATTGAGGTCAGGGCTTTGTGATGGCCACTCCAATACCTTGACTTTGTTGTCCTTAAGCCATTTTGCCACAACTTTGGAAGTATGCTTGGGGTCATTGTCCAGTTGGAAGACCCATTTGCTGTCACGTTCTGACCTTAGTTCCTTTTTTATGTCTTTATTTTAGTTTGGTCAGGGTGTGAGTTGGGGTGGGCATTCTATGTTGTTTTTCTATGTTTTGTTCTGTGGGTTATATTTCTATGTGTTTGGCCTGGTGTGGTTCCCAATCAGAGGCAGCTGTTTATCGTTGTCTCTGATTGGGAGCCATATTTAGGTAGCCTGTTTTTCATTGTGTGTTGTGGGTGATTGTTTCCTGTTTCCTGTGTTAGTATCATACGGTACTGTTTCGGTTTTCATTTATTCTCTTGTTATTTTGTATTCATTCTCGATTAAATTATATTATGGATACGTACCACGCTGCATTTTGGTCCTCCTCTCCTTCCACCAACGAAAGCCGTTACATTTGCGACCAAGCTTTAACTTCCTGAGTGATGTCTTGAGATGTTGCTTCAATATATCCACATAATTTTCTTTCCTTATGATGCCATTTATTTTGTGAAGTGCACCAGTCCCACCTGCAGCAAAGCACCCCCAGAACATGATGCTGCCACCCCCGTGCTTCAAGGTTGGGATGGTGTTCTTCGGCTTGCAAGCCGCCCCCTTTTTCCTCCAAACATAAGGTTGGTCATTATGGCCAAACAGTTCTATTTTTGTTTCGTCAGACCAAAAAGTACAGTCTTTGTCCCCATGTGGAGTTACAAACCGTAGTCTGGCTTTTTTATGGCAGTTTTGGAGCAGTGACTTCTTCCTGCTGAGCGGCCTTTCAGGTTATGTCGATATAAGACTTGTTTTTCTGTGGATATAGATACTTTTGTACCTGTTTCCTCCAGCATCTTCACAAGGTCCTTCGCTGTTGTTCTGGGATTGATTTGCACTTTTCTCACACCAAAGTACGTTCATCTCTAGGAGACGGAACGCGTCTCCTTCCTGAGCAGTATGACGGCTGCGTGGAATTGATCCAGATCTCCGGATGGAACTGAAATTCGAGCTCGGATCTGATCCACGTGTCTCCTTAGTCTTTGTCCACTTCCAATAATCACAGTATAAGATACTGGTCCTGAGCAATCCTCAATGGTAGCTGGAATCCATTTAGGACCAAACCCATAGTTTCTTGTATAGACATCATCTCCAGGTGAGAAACTTCGGAGTTTGGCTCGGGTGTCATGATTACATTTTTGATTCCATTGCTTTTGTTGTATTTTCATTTTCAGGTCTGGTCTGATGAGATCCAAGGTTGACCTTAACCTCCTTGACATCAACATTTCTGCAGGTGACAACCCAGTTGTAGCTTGAGGAGTAATCCTGTAGCTAAACAGGAATCGTGACACCTTTGTTTCAATGCTGGGCCCTTGCATCTTCCTCATCCCCTCCTTCAAGGTCTGAACTGCACGTTCTGCTAATCCGTTTGAAGATGGGTGAAAAGGGGCCGACGTTACATGCTGAATTCCATTTTGTTTCATGAAACTTGTGAATTCAGTGCTTGTAAAACAAGTAACATTGTCACTAACCAACATTTGAGGCAATCCCATAACACTGAAGCTTTGTCTCAACTTCTCAATCGTAGCGTACGATGTTGACGTGTTCATGGGGTAAACATCCATCCACTTTGAATGAGAGTCAATCAACACCAGGAACATTTTCCCTAGGAAAGTTCCAGCGTAGTCCACATGTAGTCGTGTCCATGGTTTTTCTGGCCATTCCCATGGATGTAATGGCGCGGTGGGGGGGTGACTTCCTGTTACTCTGACAATCTGCACACCGGCTAACCTCATTTTCCACATCGTGGTCCATCTTTGGCCACCAGACATATGTCGTGTCTTTGGCTATGCCAGATTAATTTCTATGACATGCTATTCTATAAAATAATTTCTCCGTAATTAATATCACCTGATTGAACTAATCATGTAAATGTAATTAACTAGAGAGGGACACCACGAAATAATATTTATAGAGCTGTTATCTTCCGAATAAACTCTTAAAGATTTAGTAATATTTTTCGTCAATAGCAGTCAACGTCAATCGTCATCTTACTTCAGTCTCATATTCTGAAAGTTGTAAATCCTTGGTTATCTGCAAGAATCCTGGCTAACAAGTTGAATCAGCAATACAAAATTGGGTTTAATTATTTATTTACTAAATACCTAACTAATCACACAGAATCACACATACACAATTAAATCATAACTTGATTACAAATAGCCGTCATAAAGGAAAACGTCCATAGCGGGCGGAATAGATTTGACAGCTGGTTACACAAAGGGAAGGGGCTGAGTTTTGGTGAATGAGCGGGAGACTGGAACAGAGGCGAAGCTGTGCTATCGTAAATACAGTATCTTATGCATTCTAAATTACCGCCCATTTGGAAAAGGAAAATGCAATAAATATTTACTCTGAGCTGCGCTTCAGTAGGTTGGTGGTAGATGGAAGACCGTGTCGCCAACCCGAGTCCTCTGTCCTTTGAAGAATGTCTCTGGTGGTCACGGGATAAGTTGTAGTAACGTCGTTGTGTAGTAGACGGGATACTCTGACTGTCCTTCCTAACCTGCGTTTGTAGCAGCTGTTGCTAACTCAACGGCTAGGAGGTATCACTTCTGTAGTGAATACGAGTTCAAAGTTCATACCATTTACAACCAAAGTCCATGCTGATGTTGGCTTAGTTCTGTAGTTATTATCTGAACCATTCTGACATCGGATCGTCACCCTAATGTACCCGGAACAGAAGGTTATAATTTTGTCAATGGCTTTATATAGTGGAGGGAGAGGGGTGTGTCTGAAAAGTTTATAACCATGTCTCTTCACAGGGGCGGGCCCCTGGTTGAGCAGAAGCCCAAACTTATGAAAACCCAAATCTCTCATTTGGAAGCTAAAATTACATTTCATCTCTTCACAAATAATTTCATATTCAAACATTTGAATTAAACAACAATTCCATGTGAATCCAATACCTCTGATGTTTAGACTTTCCACAGTAGAGTTTATGTCTTTCTATCATTGATGAGAATGTGTCGGAGGGCAACCGAACTGACATAATATACCTTAAGTACCACCGCATATGTTCAGTTGGTCGGATTACCAGAATATAGTTCATTTCCCCCCAACTTCTGATGTTCCCAGAATCTCTATGTTAACCAAGGGGTTTTCTTATGTCACATCAGTAGGGAAGAGGAACGGGGGAGGGGGGAAAGAGGTATTTATGACTGTCATAAACCTACCCCCAGGCCAACGTCATGACACATATGACCTCGCTAGGCCTTTCATTCTCGACATACCTGGATGCGACTGATGCAACAACTTCAGTAGCAACCCCTGCCCTTGTGGTGGGATAACTACTCTTGAACCCCACAGAACACATCCATCTCGAACACTCAATGCCAAGCGGCGAGTGTAGTAAGGCATGATCTGAGGCTCGGTCACAGTAGGCCATCCTCTCAGGATAAATCCATGCACTTGTGATAGCGTCACATCCTATGAAGTCCATTGCCTGATTTGTGCCGTGTTCACTGGTGCATCATCCAACACATCGATCATCAAAACCTGGTCATTTTCTTCTTCCTGAATGATGATTTGTGGAACGGGCAGCCTACTCAGAGCATCAGCATTCCCATGGTATCTACCTGGTTTGTAAATTATTCTGTACTCGTAGGCCCTGAGCCACACAGCCCAACGTTGAACTCTTGGAGAGACCATTTGTGGTACTGGCTTTTGTTCATGGAGCAGAGAGATCAGAGGCTTATGATCCGTCACAATAGTGAATGTTCTCCCTTACAAGTACTTGTGGAATCTCTGTATTCCGAATATGACAGCCAGTCCTTCCTTGTCCAGCTGAGAGTACTTTTTCTCCGCTGGCGACAACGTTCTTGACATGAACCCGATAGGTTTCTCTGCACCATTCTCCATCCGGTGGGATAGCACCGCCCCCACACCATACGATGAGGCATCACACGATAAGATGAGATCTCTGTCTGCTGAGTAGTGCACTAGCACTTAAGCTGATTGCAGTAAGACCTTTGACTTTGCAAAAGCTTCTTCCTGTCTTTCTGACCATTTCCAGGCCTCCTCCTTCCTTAGCAGTTGATGTAGAGGAGCTAAGAGGGTAGAGAGGTTCGGAAGGAAGCGATTATAATAGTTCAGTAAGCCTAGATAGGCTTTCAGCTCTGTAACGTTTGTCAGAGCTGGAGCTTCCACAACGGCCCTCACTTTAGCTTTGACAGTGTGTAACCCCTTGGCATCCACCTTGTGACCCAGGTACTGCACTTCATCAGCTAACAGTGTACACTTGCTCCTCTTCAGCCGGAGACCGGCGTCCTCCATCCTCCTCAAAACTTCACCTAAGTTTCGGAGATGTTCCTCCTTCGTGACTCCCGTGACAAGAATGTCGTCGAGGTAAACAGCTACCTTGGGTATCCCCTGCAGAATTCCCTCCATAGTTCTTTGGAAGCTGGTGCAGAAGACACCCCGAAAGGTAAACGTTTATAGGTAAACATCCCTCTGTGGGTGTTTATGGTCAGGTACTTCAGTGAAGCTTTATCCATTAGCACTTGCTGATATGCGTGACTCATGTCCAGTTTTGTAAACTGTTGCCCTCCGGTTAAGGTTGAAAGCAAATCCTCCACTTTGGGTATTGGGTACTGCTCCAGAGAATAAACTCTATTTACAGTCAGCTTATAGTCACCGCATAATCTGATTGAACCATCTGGTTTTAGTATGGGAACAACTGGTGCTGCCCACTCAGAAAACTTGACAGGTACAATTATATCCTCTGCTAAGAGTCTGTCAATTTCCACATCCACTTTATGCTTCATGGCATATGGAACTGATCTTGGCCTATAGAATCTGGAAGTAGCATCAGCAGCAACATGAATGGTAGCTTGGACCCCTTTTAATGTCCCTAGCTCTTCTTTGAAAACACACTCATGCTTTGAAAGCACCTGCTGTAGTGTCAATGTCTCTGTGGTGACATGTTTGATTTCATCCCAGTTCAAATTTATTTCCTTCAACCACCCTCTCCCTAGTAAACTGGGGCCAGTACCTTCCACTACTAAGAGAGGCAGACTTTTCTTTTATCCATGATATTCCACTTGAACATCAGCAACTCCAATCACAGTGATCTTCTCCCCTGTGTACGTTTTGAGTTTAATGGGGGTGTCTCTCAGTTTAGGCACTTCAACGGTTTTCCACTTCGTATAGAATTGGGACCTGTTCATCAGTGTGACACTACATCCTGTGTCTAGTTCAAACGGTACCTGCAATCCATTTATTCCCATTTCCACAATGAAAGGCTTCACCTTCTTCATATTCGCCCCCTGTACACTGTACATTGAGAATGCTTGCTCTGCGTCTGCGCACTCACTTTCACTTTCTTTCACTTGATTAGAGCGGTAGCTAGAGCTTCTGGAGGTATTCGGTTTTCTGTCCGTCCTCTTTTCTGCAGCCCGTGGCTTTTTTTTATTGCGGCACGCCCTCGCAATGTGGCCTATTATCCCACATGCATAACACTTTTCGTGTTTGAATTTACAGTCAAACGCTGCGTGTTTGCCTTTGCAACGATAACAGTCTCTATTGGCTGCTGCATCACGGCTTTCTGTTCTTTGAAATTCTACGCGCTCAGCGCTGCTCTCTTTTATTGTATGGCACGCAGTTGCGCACCTTGCCTGCAAATCCAGTGCATTTCTATTTGCGGACTCCATGGCCTGGGACAGTTTGAGTGCATTCTCAAACGTGAGATTAGGCTCTGATAACAATCGTATTTGTATCCTGTCATCATTAATCCCACACACCAGCCGATCGCGTAGCATTTGCGATAATGTATTCCCATAGTTACAGTCCAATGCTAGTTTTCTCAACTCAGCCACATATTCCCCCACTGATTCTGTAGGTTTTCTCTTGCGTGAATCAAACTTGAATCTTTGTACTATCTCACTGGGTTTGGGGTTGAAGTGATTTTTTAATAGCTCGACTAAATCTATGAATGACTTTTCTCCTGGTTTATCTGGGCTCAACAGGTTTCTCATTAAGCTGTACGTCTGTGCACCGACAATGCTTATGAGTATGGATTTCTGTATAGTGGCATCAGTTATTTCATTAGCAGCAAAGAAATGTTCCATTATTTCACAGTACTCCTCCCATTCCTGATTTTTAGGATCAAATGGTGGTAGCGAGCCTATTGTTGCCAAAGCCATCTTTTCCGATTCTTTCTCCCCTCACACAGTCAATAATTCGTCCTATCCATTTCCAGGGAATCAATCCTTCAGAATCTTCCACCGCTCACTTGAGTCTCACCTCCCGCGTCGCACGCCAAACACTCCGTTAAAACCTCTAATTCCTCCCAATCCCGGATCCGGGAGCACCCCCATCAGTAAAAAAGCTGACTAGCATAGCCTAGCATAGCGTCACAAGTAAATACTAGCATCTAAATATCATTAAATCACAAGTCCAAGACACCAGATGAAAGATACACATCTTGTGAATCCAGCCATCATTTCTGATTTTTAAAATGTTTTACAGGGAAGACACAATATGTAAATCTATTAGCTAACCACGTTAGCAAAAGACACCACTTTTTTACTCCACCATTTTTTTCCTGTATAGGTAGCTATCACAAATTCGACCAAATAAAGATATAAATAGCCCCTAACCAAGAAACAACTTCATCAGATGACAGTCTGATAACATATTTATTGTATAGCATATGTTTTGTTAGAAAAATTTGCATATTTCAGGTATAAATCATAGTTTACCATTGCAGCCACCATCACAACTCTCACCAAAGCGACTAAAATAACTACAGAGAGCAGCGTGAATTACCTAAATACTCATCATAAAACATTTCTGAAAAATACACAGTGTACAGCAAATGAAAGACAAAGATCTTGTGAATCCAGCCAATATTTCAGATTTTTTAAGTGTTTTACAGCGAAAACACAATATAGCATTATATTAGCTTACCACAATAGCAAACCACACAACAGCATTGATTCAAGCCAAAAATAGTGATAACGTATACCCAGCAAAAGATATACATTTTTTCACTGACCTGCTCAGAATTCTTCAGATGACAGTCCTATAACATCATATTACACAATACATATAGAGTTTGTTCGAAAATGTGCATATTTAGCGGCACAAATCGTGGTTATACAATGAGAAAAGTAGCCAAGCTGCCAACAAAATGTCGGGAGAAATCTTGGGAGAGGCACCTATTCTAATCGATAACTAATCATAAACTTGACTAAAAAATACAGGTTGGACAGCAAATGAAAGATACATTAGTTCTTAATGCAATCGCTGTGTTAGATTTTTTAAATTAACGTTACTACGACATACAGCGTGCGTTAAAGCGAGACCGCACGGAAATTAATGGCGGATTATGCATTTTACATTTTTCAACAGAACAACGAATTAACAGCATAAATAGTTCTTACTTTTTGATGAACTCCCATCAGAATCTTGGGAAAGGTGTCCTTTGTCCAAAAGAATCGTTGCTCGGTTGTAGAATGTAGTCTTCAACGTTGCAATTAGCAGTAAACATTAGCCATGTGGGCCAGACATCACCAACTCCCTAGAACGCAACACTAATAAATATCCGAAAATCGCAATATACTGACATAAACTGATATAACTCGGTTTAAAATAACAACATTATGATGTCTTTAACAGCTATATCGAATAAAAACAGAGCCGGATATATCTAAGAGCTATAACCGGAGCTTTCTACTACGACATGCCAAGGTCCTTCCTGCGTCAGAGCGTAGTGAACAAAGACAGGACCCCTCGTTCCCAAGCTATTTATAACCTCTCAGATCTGCCTAGAGACTCCATTTCAAATCTCACTATTCGCTGACATCCAGGGGAAGGCGTATGCAGTGCATCTCAACCAATAGAAGACAGGCAAATTAATAAACTGACCTGGAAACAGCTTGCAGAATTCTGCATTCTCACATCCTCATAGGAAAAATGCTCTAACTCGAGTTCTGTTTTACTCAGATATAATTCAAACGGTTTTAGAAACTAGAGAGTGTTTTCTATCCAATAGTAATAATAATATGCATATTGTACGAGCAAGAATTGAGTACGAGGCAGTTTAATTTGGGAACGAAATTATTACAAAGTGCAAATAGCACCCCCTATTGAGAAGAAGTTTTAACTTCGTGGCAAAAAAATCCAACGCAGTTCTCCATAGTTATCCTCATCGCCAAATATGTAGTATCCTTAAAGGCTTCTTAGAGTTACGACTCATGAGACTTAAGTACGGTTTAGTATTTAATTGTAACTTAGATTTACATTCTCTTATGCACCTGGATTAAACTACCTGAAGCTTTCTTAATCATTGTTAAATAGGCAGACATAGGAAATAGCTACGGATAGCGGGAAGCAAATCTATTGGTAAACATAAATATACCAGGTTACTACAGTATCCCACACCACCACCATGGTATCCCACACCACCACAATGGTATCCCACACCACCACCATGGTATCCCACACCACCACGGTAGCCCACACCACCACCACCACCATGGTATCACACACCACCACCACGGTAGCCCACACCACCACCTTGGTAGCCCACACCACCAACATGGTAGCCCACACCACCAACATGGTAGCCCACACCACCACCATGGTATCCCACACCACCACCACGGTATCCCACACCCCCACCACCACCATGGTAGCCCACACCACCACCAAGGTAGCCCACACCACCACCACCACCACGGTAGTCCACACCACCACCACCACCACGGTAGCCCACACCACCACCACCAACACGGTAGCCCACACCACCACCAAGGTAGCCCACACCACCATGGTAGCCCACACAACCACCACCACCACGGTAGCCCACACCACCACCACCACGGTAGCCCACACCACCATCACCACGGTAGCCCACACACCACCACCATGGTATCCCACACCACCACCACCCCCACCACCACCACCACGGTAGCCCACACCACCACCACCACCACGGTAGCCCACACCACCCACCACCGCCATGGTATCCCACACCACCACCACCACCACCATGGTAGCCCACACCACCACCACCATGGTAGCCCACACCACCACCACCACCATGGTAGCCCACACCACCACCACCACCATGGTAGCCCACACCACCACCACCACCACCATGGTAGCCCACACCGCCACCACCATGGTAGCCCAAACCACCACCACCACCATGGTAGCCCACACCACCACCACCACCATGGTAGCCCACACCACCACCACCACCATGGTATAAAACACCGCCACCACCACCATGGTAGCCCACATCACCACCACCACCATGGTAGCCCACACCACCACCACCACGGTAGCCAACACCACCACCACCACCACCACCACCACCACGGTAGCCCACACCACCACCACCACCACCACCACGGTAGCCCACACCACCACCACCACCATGGTATAAAACACCACCACCACCACCATGGTAGCCCACACCACCACCACCACCACGGTAGCCCACACCACCACCACCACGGTAGCCCACACCACCACCACCACCACGGTAGCCCACACCACCACCACCACCACGGTAGCCCACACCACCACCACCACCACGGTAGCCCACACCACCACCACCACCACGGTAGCCCACACCACCACCACCACCACCACCACGGTAGCCCACACCACCACCACCACGGTAGCCCACACCACCACCACCACGGTAGCCCACACCACCACCACCACCAAGGTAGCCCACACCACCATGGTAGCCCACACCACCACCACCACGGTAGCCCACACCACCACCACGGTAGCCCAAACCACCACCACCACGGTAGCCCACACCACCACCACCACGGTATCCCACACCACCACCACCCCCACCACCACCACCACGGTAGCCCACACCACCACCACCACCATGGTAGCCCACACCACCACCACCACCACACCATGGTAGCCCACACCACCACCACCATGGTAGCCCACACCACCACCACCACCATGGTAGCCCACACCACCACCACCACCACCATGGTAGCCCACACCACCACCACCATGGTAGCCCACACCACCACCACCACCATGGTAGCCCACACCACCACCACCACCATGGTAGCCCACACCACCACCACCACGGTAGCCAACACCACCACCACCACCACAGTAGCCACACCACCACCACCATGGTAGCCCACATCACCACCACCACCACCATGGTATAAAACACCGCCACCACCACCATGGTAGCCCACATCACCACCACCACCATGGTAGCCCACACCACCACCACCACCACGGTAGCCAACACCACCACCACCACCACAGTAGCCCACACCACCACCACCACGGTAGCCCACACCACCACCACCACCACCACCACCACCACCACCACCACCACTAGCCCACACCACAACCACCACCATGGTATAAAACACCACCACCACCACCATGGTAGCTCACACCACCACCACCACCATGGTATAAAACACCACCACCACCACCATGGTAGCCCACACCACCACCACCACCACGGTAGCCCACACCACCACCACCACGGTAGCCCACACCACCACCACCACCACGGTAGCCCACACCACCACCACCACCACGGTAGCCCACACCACCACCACCACCACGGTAGCCCACACCACCACCACCACCACGGTAGCCCACACCACCACCACCACCACCACGGTAGCCCACACCACCACCACCACGGTAGCCCACACCACCACCACCACGGTAGCCCACACCACCACCACCACCAAGGTAGCCCACACCACCATGGTAGCCCACACCACCACCACCACGGTAGCCCACACCACCACCACGGTAGCCCAAACCACCATCACCACGGTAGCCCACACCACCACCACCACGGTATCCACACCACCCACCACCCCCACCACCACCACCACGGTAGCCCACACCACCACCACCACCATGGTAGCCCACACCACCACCACCACCACCATGGTAGCCCACACCACCACCACCATGGTAGCCCACACCACCACCACCACCATGGTAGCCCACACCACCACCACCACCACCATGGTAGCCCACACCACCACCACCATGGTAGCCCACACCACCACCACCACCATGGTAGCCCACACCACCACCACCACCATGGTAGCCCACACCACCACCACCACGGTAGCCAACACCACCACCACCACCACAGTAGCCCACACCACCTCCACCATGGTAGCCCACATCACCACCACCACCACCATGGTATAAAACACCGCCACCACCACCATGGTAGCCCACATCACCACCACCACCATGGTAGCCCACACCACCACCACCACCACGGTAGCCAACACCACCACCACACACCACAGTAGCCCACACCACCACCACCACGGTAGCCCACACCACCACCACCACCACCACCACCACCACCACCACCACCACCACCACCACCACGGTAGCCCACACCACAACCACCACCATGGTATAAAACACCACCACCACCACCATGGTAGCTCACATCACCACCACCACCACGGTAGCCCACACCACCCCACCACCATGGTAGCCCACACCACCACCACGGTAGCCCACAACACCACCACCACGGTAGCCCACACCACCACCACCACGGTAGCCCACACCACCACCACCAGGGTAGCCCACACCACCACCACCACCACGGTAGCCCACACCACCACCACCACGGTAGCCCACACCACCACCACCACGGTAGCCCACACCACCACCACCACGGTAGCCCACACCACCACCACCACGGTAGCCCACACCACCACCACCACCACGGTAGCCCACACCACCACCACGGTAGCCCACAACACCACCACCACGGTAGCCCACACCACCACCACCACCACGGTAGCCCACACCACCACCACCACCACCACGTTAGCCCACACCACCACCACCACCACGGTAGCCCACACCACCACCACACCACGGTAGCCCACATCACCACCACCACCACGGTAACCCACACCACCCTCAAATCACATTTTATTTGTCCTAATGCAACAGCTGTAGACCTTACTGTGAAATGCTTACTTACAAGCCCTTAACCAACAATACATTTCAATACATAGAGTAGAGATAATATTTATTAAATTATTAACTAAAGTAAAAAATTCATCAAAAAGTAACACAACAAAATTGCACAACAATAACGAGGCTATATACAGGAGGTTCCGGTACCGAGTCAATGTGCGGGGGTACAGGTTAGTCAAGGTCATTTTTATACGTAGGTCGGGTTAAAGTGACTATGCATAGATATTACGCAGAGAGTAGCAGCAGTGTAAAAAACAAACAAATAGTCAGGGTGGCCACTAAATACAGTCCTTTACCAACCAACCCAACCAGTTTATACAAATGTTGTGCAGTAGGTCATCCGTTAGAGATATGACGTATGGAAATTGAAACTTAAGGAAATGGAAACTCATCCATTGTTAAAGATGCTATAAATAGTCCTGTGACTGAAACTCTTCACTTGTGAAGACATCACATCCCAGACGGAGAACATCATGGGAATCCAGGGTTTGGCCAGATTTATAAAGGATCATGGAGAGATTTTAACAGATGATCACTTCAGACACAGCAGGTTGATAATAGATGGTAGTAGTATCTACCACTTTCTTTATTTTACCTCAGGTGGGGATCAGCAGCATGGAAGGGATTATGATGATTTTGAGGACCAGGTCTGCAAGTTCTTTAAGGCTCTGAGAGATTGTAGCATTGAACCTTATGTGGTTATAGATGGAGGATCCGACCACACCGATAAAAAGTTTGAAACTCTCCGACAACGATTTCAATCAAAGATCAACAATTTGTCTATGGGGCTTCAGGGGGACACAATAATACCAATCCTCGTCAAACAAGTCTTCAAACAGGTCCTCTCCAGCCTGAATGTGCCATTCGCACAGTGCATCTTTGAAGTAGACCAAGAAATAGCCTCCTTGGCTCAAAGGTGGAACTGTCCGGTCCTGTCCAATGACAGTGACTTTAATATTTTTGACATCCAGGCAGGATATCTGCCCTTCTTACATTTTCAGTGGCAGAACGCGTCGGTGCAACGCTGGAGTTCTCAGAATTACATCCCCTGCAAGCGGTACACCACAACAAGCTTCTGCAGACACTACAACATCAACAGACAGCTTCTCCCAGTCTTCGCTGCCATCGCAGGAAACGACTATGTCAACTTGCGTGACATGGGCTTTCCCATTAGGTTGGACGACAATCAGAAGTCAAGTAAGTTTTAATAAATTATGTGTATAGTGAAATAAACAAAATACTCATATAATACTGTAGCGAACAACGGGGCACAGAAGCGAACCTTGGTAGCTGGCATGAAAGGCAACCATCCTATTCATCGTGCCAACAGGGTTAACACACTTGGTGGGAATTGTAACGTGGTTCATATATATTTTGATTTGATTTATTAGGATCCCCATTAGCCGATGCCAATGGAGACAGCTAGTCTTACTGGGGTCCCACACATAACAAAAAATACATTACAGACAAAAGACTTTACAATTTACATAAATAAATATAAAAATACATGTAGTGCGTGTGCATCTATCAGTTCCACATACATGTCAGTATATAAGATGGAAGGGATTTCAATGCACTCATGGCTGTGTATATTACTGTACGTTTGTTCTGGACCTGGGGACTGAAAAAGAGGGATGCTATTTTCACATATGATCATGTTTAGTGTAAGACTCAACATAGTAAAAGTCGGGGGCCTCCCGGGTGGCGCAGTGGTCTAGGGCACTGCATCGCAGTGCTAACTGCGCCACCAGAGTCTCTGGGTTCGCGCCCAGGCTCTGTCGCAGCCGGCCGCGACCGGGAGGTCCGTGGGGCGACGCACAATTGGGCTAGCGTCGTCCGGGTTAGGGTGGGTTTGGCCGGTAGGGATATCCTTGTCTCATCGCGCTCCAGCGACTCCTGTGGCGGGCCGGGCGCAGTGCGCGCTAACCAAGGGGGCCAGGTGCACGGTGTTTCCTCCGACACATTGGTGCGGCTGGCTTCCGGGTTGGAGGCGCGCTGTGTTAAAGAAGCAGTGCGGCTTGGTTGGGTTGTGCTTCGGAGGACGCATGGCTTTCGACCTTCGTCTCTCCCGAGCCCGTACGGGAGTTGTAGCGATGAGACAAGATAGTAATTACTAGTGATTGGATACCACGAAAATTGGGGAGAAAAGGGGATAAAATGAAAAAAAAAAAAAAAAAAAAAAAAAAAAAAAAAAAAAAAACATAGTAAAAGTCATTCAGTTAAACATGACATTACTACTACATTACAACATGACTCTAGTTAGTATTTATATCTGAAATCAGAAAACACACCACTGACATTCATTCTGTTTATCTGAGACAACTGGTCAAATGCAAGCAGCAACTCACAACAACATACCATATGAAATACCATACAGTTATAGTAGCTTTATTTTCATTTTGTAAACAAATACTACAAATACTACAAGCAAAGAAACAGAATGAAGTGTTTCCACCAGCTAAGTGTTAATTCAGAGATTAAAAGAGTACAAATTCCTTTTTAATATATTTATACAGGCTTAATATTACTGCCTGGCTGGAAGCCAAGCTCTTTTGACGGCTGAAACTGAATGGGACAGTCGGAGAGAGATAGAGAGAAGGAGAGGGAGAGGTTTTGTAGTTTACGTCAGCGTTTGTGTTCATACTCATGTGCGAGTGTGTGTGTGACTAGTTAACGTACAGCTGCATTGCAAAGGTTTCTGTCGTATCTCTTCCCCCAAACGAGTCTTGGTCCCTAAATGGTTTCCATGTCACACAGCCTGAAAATCCCAGTCATAAATCTGCAGATGTCACTTAATGCATTTCAAACAGTGATTATCAGCCCCCAAACCTCCATATTGGTAAACATGATCTTTATCTTTGTGTTAGTAGAGGACTCAATATAGAAGAAACATACCTTACGTTCCAAATGGCATCCTGTTCCCTACACTTTTGACCAGGGCCCATAGGGTGGTGCACTACTTTTGACCAGGATCTATAGGGTTGTGCACTACTTTTGACCAGGATCTATAGGCCTATACGGCCTATTTTCATGTCATCTGACCATAACACCGGTTCCAATCCAAGTGCCAATACTGTTTCTTAAACTCCAGGCGGTGCTATGGTCAGATCACATGAAAATAGAACACCAGTCATGAGTTTGGAGTAGAAAAATGCAGAAAAGTACCTCATACCTACGTTAAAATATGGTGGTGCATCTTTGAGGTTAAGGGGCTATTTTGCTACCACTGGTCCTGTGGCCCTTGTTAACTTCACTAGGGTAGGGGGCAGCATTCGGAATTTTGGATGAAAAGCGTGCCCAAATTAAACTGCCTGCTACTCAGGCCCAGAAGATAGGATATGCATATAATTAGTAGGATAGAAAACACTCCAAAGTTTCCAAAACTGTTAAAATAATGTCTGTGAGTATAACAGAACTGATATGGCGAAAGCCCGAGCAAAATCCAACCAGGAAGTACTATTATTTTGAAAGGCTATTTTTCCATTGAAAGCCTATCCACCATACAAAGACTTAGGACCCAGTTCACGAGCTCGTTGTCTTCCTCTACATGTGGTCAGTCTTTAGGCATTGTTTCAGGCTTTTATTCAGAAAAATTAGGGAGATACAGCCCTTTCAATCAGTGGAAATTTCCATTCATCAGCCATGCGCCCTGATCGGGAACGCACCTTTCTTGTTTCTCCTTTCCTATTGACAAAGCTTTTGTCCGGTTGAAATATTATTGATTATTTATGACAAAAACAACCGGAGGCTTGATTTTAAACATCGTTTGGCATGTTTCTACTAACTTATATTGTACTTTTTAAAAAACTTTTCGTCTGGAATTAGTGTACGCGCCTTAAGCATTCGGATTACTGGACAAAACGCGCGAACAAAAAGGAGGAATTTGGTCATAAAGAGGGACATTATCGAACAAAACTAACATTTATTGCCTAACATGGAGACCTGGGAGTGCCACCAGATGAAGATCATCAGGAGTAAGTGATTCATTTTAATGCTATTTCTGACTTTTGTGACACTCTCCTTGGCTGGAAAATGGCTGAATGGGTTTCTGTGGCTAGGTGCAGACCTAACATAATCGCAAAGTGTGCTTTCTCCTTAAAGCCTTTTTGAAATCTGACACAGAGGTTGCATTAAGGAGAAGTGTATCTTTATTCATATGTTTAACACTTGTATCGTTTATCAATGTTTATGATGAGTATTTCTGTAATTTGATGTGGCTCTGCACTTTCACCGGATGTTTGTTTGAGACAGTGCATTTCTGACCATAACGCGCCAATGTAAACTGAGATTTTTGGATATAAATATTAACTTTATCGAACAAAACATACATGTATTGTGTAACAGGAAGTCCTATGAGTGCCACCTGATGAAGATCATCAAAGGTGAGTGATAAATTGAATCTCTATTTCTGCTTTTTGTGACTCCTCTCTTTGGCTGGAAAAATGGCTGTATGGTTTTCTGTGACTAGGTGCTGACCTAACATAATCGCATGGTGTGCTTTCGCAGTAAAGCCTTTTTGAAATCGGACACTGTGGTTGGATTTACAAGAAGTTTATCTTTGAAATTGTGGATAATACTTGTATGTTTGAGGAATTTTAATTATGGGATTTCTGTTGTTTTGAATTTGGCGCCCTGCAATTTCACTGGCTGTTGTTGAGGTGGGACGCTACCGTCCCACTGGTACCAGAGAGGTTAAAAATCGGAAAAATCGTGCCCAAATTAAACTGCCTCGTACTCTATTCTAGATCGTACAATATGCATATTATTATTACTATTGGATAGAAAACACTCAAGTTTCTAAAACTGTTTGAATTATATCTGTGAGTAAAACAGAACTCATTTTGCAGCAAACTTCCAGACAGGAAGTGAAAAATCTGAAAACGATGCTCTGTTCCAGGGCCTGCCTATTCAATTGCCTAATATTTATCGATATGCATGCACTTCATACGCCTTCCACTAGATGTCAACAGGCAGTGGAAGGTGGAATGGGGTGTCTAGCTTGATCTGAGGTCGAACAAGAGCCTTTGGAGTGGGAGGTCAGGAATTTCCTTTGTCTACCAAGGCGCGAGGCGGAGCTCGACATTGGCTTCTGAAAAGCGTTCGGTATACACGGCTAATATCTCCGGCTCTGTTTTTATTTGATACATATTAGAAAAACATCATAAAGTAGGTTTTTTCAACCGAGTTTCATCAGTTTATTCAACGTTTATTGAGACTTTTGGAGTTTTCCGTTCTTTGCGTCGAGAGAAACTGGGAACGTCATCAACATTGGCTAGCATTGTGGCACGAATTCGACAGGAGAAAAGGACATTCTAAAACCAAACAACGATTTATCCTCGACCTAGGACTCCTTGTACAAGATTCTGTTGGAAGCTCAACAAAAGTAAGAACAATTTATGATGTTATTTCGTATTTCTGTGGAAAATGTTATTCCTATTCTCTGCCGTTTTGGCGGGCGCTGTCTTGCAATAACGCAAGCTGTTTGTTATGGGAAAGTTATTTTTAAAAATCTAACACAGCGTTTGCATTAAGAACCAGTGTATCTTTCATTTGCCATACAACAAGTATTTTTATGTAAAGTTTATGATGAGTTCTTTGGTCAGATTAGGTGAGTGTCCAAACTAGCTCCGGACATTCTGGTGAATCGATGCTACATATTCACAATGTATAACCACGGTTTGCAGCTCTAAATATGCACATTTTCGAACAAAACATAAGTGTATTGTATAACCTGATGTTATAAGACTGTCATCTGATGAAGTTGGTCAAGGTTAGTGATTAATTTTATATCTTTTGCTGGTTTTTGCGAATGCTATCTATGCGGTGAATAAATGCGGTTGTGTGTTTGGCTATTGGGGTAAGCTAATATAATGCTATATTGTGTTTTCGTTGTAAAACACTTAAAAAATCGGAAATATTGGCTGGATTCACAAAATGTTTATCTTTCATTTGCTGTACACCATGTATTTTTCATAAATGTTTTATGATGAGTATTTAGGTATTTCACGTTGCTCTCTGTAATTATTCTGGCTGCTTTGGTGATATTTTTGATGGTAGCTGCAATGTAAAACTATGATTTATACCTCAAATATGCACATTTTCGAACAAAACATACATTTATTGTATAACGTGTTATAAGACTGTCATCTGATGAAGTTGTTTCTTGGTTAGTGACTAATTATATATCTATTTGGTCGGTTTTGTGATAGCTACCTATGCGGTAGAAAAATTGTGAAAATATGCGGTTGAGTCTTTGGCTATTGTGGTTAGCTAATAGAAATACATATTGTGTTTTCGCTGTAAAACATTTAAAAAATCGGAAATGATGGCTGGATTCACAAGATGTTTATCTTTCATTTGCTGTATTGGACTTGTGATTTCATGATATTTATATGCTATTATTTACTTGTGGCGCTATGCTAGGCTATGCTAGTCAGCTTTTACTGATGAGGATGCTCCCTGATCCGGGATGGGTGTTAAGTAGAGGTTAAAAGTCAATGACATCATGAAAGTTACCAAGTACCAGGACATTTTAGCCCAAAAAAACTGGTTGCCTCTGCTTGCAGCAATACAATAACCCCAAGCACACAACAAACTCCCTCACAGTCTCCGGGACTTGAACCCCCATTGAAAACCTGTGGTGTGAATTGAAGGGGTCCATAAGTACAGACAGAGGATATCAAGGATCTGAAAGGATTCTGTATGGAGGACTGTTCTAAGATCCCTCCCAATGTGTTCTAGAATCTCAGAAAACATTCTAGAATAAGTCTCAGTACCTTTATCCTCACAAGGTGTTCTAGAATCTCAGAAAACATTCTAGAATAAGTCTCAGTACCTTTATCCTCACAAGGTGTTCTAGAATCTCAGAAAACATTCTAGAATAAGTCTCAGTGCCTTTATCCTCACAAGGTGTTCTAGAATCTCAGAAAACATTCTAGAATAAGTCTCAGTACCTTTATCCTCACAAGGGGAGGGTGCCGTAGTGTTGGAGTGCCAATAATTCCCATCAGGTAGGAAGACTACTCACAGATGGAACCCAATCGGTAAAAAAGAATATATTACATGTATATTGAAGGATGCTTAAATACTACAGATTCATATAATATACATGTACTTCAAATACAAGATGCACTTTTCTAGTATATCTTTAAGTATACTACACATATACTATAATTTCACTTCAATACACTTATTAAAAGTGCATTTTAAATGAACTTTTTTCAGTCTTTTAGTAGTGCCTTTAAGTTTATTTTTATTTTTATGAAACTCTGCTCAAAGAGTGATCAAGTACACGATAGGTATAGTTTCAACTGAGTTTCAAAGTACTGGTAACACTTTATTAAGGTCCCTTATTAAACCATTTATAAACCGGTTGTAAAGAGCTTACTTACCATTTATTAATAATTATTCCTACATTCATTTGTAGATGTCAATAAGCAATCTATTGTCAATAAGCAATCTATCTGAAGCTGAAAAAAAAGAAATCTCTAAATAGTAATGTGTACATTAATAAACACTATTTTAATTAACTGAAATGTCCACATAAAAAATATGCAAAAACAATTATATATTAACCAGCATTCATTTCTGCAGGTGAAGTTTTTATTTAAAATATTATTTTCTTCCTCATCAAATCAGAGTTTATTGGTGTCTTCAGAAAGTTTTACTGCCCCTTCAATTATTACACATTTTATTGTGTTACATCCTGAATTCAAAATGTATTAAACATATTTTTTATCACCTATTTACACACAATACCCTGTAATGACAAAGTGAAATGCATTCAATATTAAATACAAAAATATCTCATTTACATGAGAATTCACACCTCTGAGTCAATACATGTTGGAATCACCTTTCTGGGTAAGTCTCTAAGAGTTTTGCACACCTGGATTGTACAATATTTGTCCATTATTTTTTTCAAAATTCTTCAAGCTCTGTCAAATTGGTTGTTGATCATTTCTAGACTACCATTTTCAAGTCTTGCGATAGATTTTCAAGCAGACTTAAGTCAAAACTGTAACTTGGCCACTCAGGAACATTCACTGTGTTCAGAGTAAGCAACTCCAGTGTATATTTGACCTGGTGTTTTAGGTTATTGTCCTGCTGAAAGGTAAATTAATCTCCCAGTGTCTGGTGGAAAGCAGATTGAACAAGGTTTACCTCTAGGATTTTACCTGTGCTTAGCTCCATTCCCTTTCTTTTTTTACCCTTAACCTTAACGATTACAAGCATACCCATAACATGATGCAGCAACCACTATGCTTCAAAATACGAAGAGTGGTACTCAGTAAGGTTTTGTATTGTGTATATATAATATATATACACAGTTGAAGTCGGAAGTTTACATACACCTGAGCCAAATACATTTAAACTCAGTTTTTCACAATTCCTGACATTTAATCGTAGTAATAATTCCCTGTCTTAGGTCAGTCAGGATCACCACTTTATTTTAAGAATGTGAAATGTCATAATAATAGTAGAGAGAATGATTTATTTCAGCTTTTATTTATTTCATCACATTCCCAGTGGGTCAGAAGTTTACATACACTCAATTAGTATTTGGTAGCATTGCATTTAAATTGTTTAACTTGGGTCAAACATTTCGGGTAGCCTTCCAGAAGCTTCCACAATAAGTTAGGTGAATTTTGTCCCATTCCTTCTGACAGAGCTGGTGTAACTGAGTCAGGTTTGTAGGCCTCCTTGCTCGCACATGCTTTTTCAGTTCTTGACACAAATTTTCTATAGGATTGAGGTCAGGGCTTTGTGATGGCAACTCCAATATCTTGACTTTGTTGTCCTTAAGCCATTTTGCCACAACTTTGCAAGTATGCTTGGGGTCATTGTCAATTTGGAAGACACATTTGTGACCAAGCTTTAACTTCCTGACTGATGTCTTGAGATATATAGATATATCCACATAATTTTCTTTCCTCATGATGCCATTTATTTTGTGAGGTGCACCAGTCCCTCCTACAGCAAAGCACCCCACGACATGATGCTGCCACCCCCGTGCTTCACGGTTGGGATGGTGTTCTTCGGCTTGCAAGCCTCACCCTTTTTCCTGCAAACATAACGATGGTCATTATGGCCAATCAGTTCTATTTTTGTTTCATCAGACCTGGAGGACATTCCTCCAAAAAGTATGATCTTTGTCCCCATGTGCAGTTGCAAACCGTAGTCTGGCTTTTTATTGCGGTTTTGGAGCAGTGGCTTCTTCCTTGCTGAGCGGCCTTTCAGGTTATGTTGATACAGGACTCGTTTTATTGTGGATATAGATACTTTTGTACCTGTTTCCTCCAGCATCTTCATAAGGTCCTTTGCTGTTGTTCTGGGATTGATTTGCACTTTTCACACCAAAGTACATGAATCTCTAGGAGACAGAACGCGTCTCCTTCCTGAGCGGTATGACGGCTGCGTGGTCCCATGGTGTTTATACTTGCATACTATTGTTTGTACAGATGAATGTGGTACCTTCAGGTAGGCCTTGAAATACATCCACAGGTACACCTCCAATTGACTCAAATTATGTCAA
>NW_024058024.1:0-7500 GCF_016432855.1 Salvelinus namaycush
CCGCTCGTCTGGCCGGAGGGCTTATTCGGAATGCCATCAACTTAGATGTGGACCTGAGCGCCAAGCGTATGTTGTCCAGAATGCCGATCCTCAGCGAGCGAGAGGGGGCCCTGTACTGTAATCCACCGTGCGGCCAGCGGGACGCCCTGAACTACCCATGGCCGGAGGTGCCACAGGGCCCAGGGCACCGCTCTTAAGGTCCAATGCCACAGCACCGCCTATAAGGTCGCGAATCTAGCCTGATGGCTTATTCGGAGAGGCCATCAACTGAACCGCGGGGTAACCACAACCATAACCAGACCACTCAGGGTCAGTATATGGGAAGATATTTGTGAAGACAGGGTTTGAGAAATTGTGTCTCTGGCGCCGGTGCGTTGCGGGATGAACGTCACCTCATGCATCACTGCCTGGGTGGGTCACTCCCCGCACCGGAAACACCAATGTAGGGCCACTAGGTCAGACGGGTCGGCTGGATCTCGCTCGGACGGTGCGCGGCTGAAGCATATCGAAATACGGGGTGAACCGTATACGATAGGGGCTCCCCCGATAGAGGCAAATCCACATGGGGCGGGAGGAACACACCGGCTGAACACCAGCACGTATGCCGGCCGCCAGGTGCCCTCCCAGGTGGATATCGAATGCAAATCGGTCTGAAGAACATGAACTACCTGGACAACAGAGGAGAACCATGGAGACCCAACGTGAACCAAATCCGCCCACCACCAAGCTGGGACATTTGGAACAAAAGTTAGGACAAATCGGGCGCCGAAGGGTTGGAATAACACCCTAAATCGGGCGCCGAAGGGCTGGAATAACACCCTAAATCGGGCGCCGAAGGGTTGGAATAACACCCTAAATCGGGCGCCGAAGGGCTGGAATAACACCCTAAATCGGGCACCGAAGGGTTGGGAATCACCCTAAATCGGTCGCCGGAGGTAAAAGGTCCAAGGGACCATGGTTCCGAGGGTCTCACATCCCTCAAACGTGTCCGTTTCACGTTTCCTAATCGGACTGAGCAGTTTGCCACCACCGCCGATTCTCTAGGACATGGAAGTCCTGTTGTCAAAAGTCAGGTTTCTCAAATCGCGCCGGTACCTGTCTGGTCCACCCACCAGGGAGTGTGTCATCGCCGGACAGGCCGAATTATCGAAAAAAGGCGTGTCAATCGATAGATTTCAATGTGCTCCGATTTTTTGCCAAAAGTTTGTGGACACTAAAACCGTTAAAACGTTAATAACACAAAAAATACAACTCCAATCTGGTTGAGGTTTTTTTTGCACGAAAGGGTACAAATAGACGAACATTTTCATCTAATTATAACCGTTTTTCTATAAAACATTTTAATAGAAAATCGTGTTTTAATGTTTTGGGGAAAAAAATCACTTGCCTGTACAATAGATTCCTATGGTTCCGAATTTTTTTTTACAGTGGATAACTGTTGACCATCACGAGAGAGGGTATGAGCCAAAATTTGGGGCATCTAGCCCATCGGGAATTATGTTTTATCATTATTTCAAGATTTCGGGAATTGGTCGAAAAAGTGACAGAGTGCCACTGCCGTGCACCTGGTATTATTTTTGGGTTACCAGGTGCATATTTTTATAATGGTTTTAAATGATTTTAGATAGGCTACATACCTCAATACCCTATATGGAACAACCATACTACGGACCCAAGTCAGTTGGGGCCGGCCTGAGTGATTTATGAAGCTTTTAAAAAATGTCTGTACTCATCCTCCCTTCTGTGCACCTGGTATTATTTTTGGGTTACCAGGTGCTCCTATTGAAATCGAATGAGTGCACCTGGTATTATTTTTGGGTTACCAGGTGCTGCTATTGAAATCGAATGAAAATGATTTTAAATGGCCTGCAGACACCCATGCCCGCTATGGGAGCACCATACTATGGGCACAAGTCAGTGGGGGCCGGCCTGAGGGATTTATGGAGCTTTTCAAAAAAGGTCCGAAAATATTCTATGTTGAACTACTCAGGAAAAACGGCTAAGTGCCCTCTTTTGGGTTACCAGGTGCTCCTATTCTAATCGAATGAAAATGAATTTAAATGACCTGCAGACACCCATGCCCGCTATGGGAGCACCATACTATGGGCACAAGTCAGTGGGCACCGGCCTAAGGGATTTATGGAGCTTTTATATAAAATGTCTGTACTCATCCTCCCCTCCGTGCACCTGGTATTATTTTTGGGTTACCAGGTGCTCCTATTCTAATCGAATGAAAATGAATTTAAATGACCTGCAGACACCCATGCCCGCTATGGGAGCACCATACTATGGGCACAAGTCAGTGGGCACCGGCCTAAGGGATTTATGGAGCTTTTCAAAAATAAGGTCTGAATACTTTCTATGTTGAACTACTCAGGAAAAACGACAGAGTGCCCACTTTTTGGGTTACCAGGTGCCCCTATTTAAATCGAATGAAAACGAATTTAAATGACCTGCAGACACCCATGCCCGCTATGGGAGCACCATATTACGGGCACAAGTCAGTAGGCACCGGCCTAAAGGATTTATGGAGCTTTTCAAAAATGTATGTAGTCACCCGCACTACTGACACCACCTTATGTTAGTTTGGGTTACCAGGTGCCGCTATTGAAATCGAATGAAAACGACTTTTAAGGGCCTGCCCACACCCATGCCCGATATGGGAGCACCATACTACGGGCACAAGTCAGTGGCCACCGGCCTAAGGGATTTATGGAGCTTTTATATAAAATGTCTGTACTCATCCTCCCCTCCGTGCACCTGGTATTATTTTTGGGTTACCAGGTGCTCCCATTCTAATCGAATGAGTGCACCTGGTATTATTTTTGGGTTACTAGGTGCTCCTATTGAAATCGAATGAAAATGACACACAAAGACAAGGATTAATTGCAAAAAATATTGTATTTATTTAGAGTTATTCATGGATTGATTTGTCCCTCAATTAGTCTCCGAGCCTGGCTTGCATTATGAGGCAAATTATGGGAACGGTAGTAGCGTGCCTGCGTCTCCAGGGAGTGACACATGTGGTCAGCCACAGTTCCACGGTCTGTAAGCGACCCAAGATTAAAGTTTAATGTGGCAATGCTTCTTCGAATTGTACCAAATGTCACTTTCCTTCCAATGCCAAACTCTGCAAAAATCTTACCCACACAATCACAGAGATTACCGTATGGTTTACCAGAGCATGTGAAAAAGAAGAGTGTTGTGTCTGGGGTCATTCCACTCAGATGAGGCCTGATCCGATGGAATCGTTGAAGCCAAGTGTATTCCTCATCAGATATAACAATTCTGCACTCCCCGAAGCTGTAGTTAGTTTTGTGGCTTGCTACAGTCATTTGATAAACCCCACTTTCATTGGTTATTTCATTGAAATCACTCTCACCGAACATGGTGACTGGGGATCGTCGAGTTCCATTAAAAGTCGCCAACCGGCTGGACATGAGAGCCGCAAACCTGCGTCTGTCAGATGAGGTGGCTCGGACTTCCAGCCTGCTGAGAACAGAAGGAATAGATGCATTGCTTAGCTCCAAAAATCGTTTTAACTCCGCAGCGCTGAGCACCTCGTCCCTGCAGCGTCTGCGAAATTGTGCCATGTGCGTTGCCAGGCTCTGCCTAGAATCCCTGTCTATCTTTGCCAAGCAGAGTAACAATTTGCGAATTACACTGGCTTTAGCTTGCAGACCATTCGGCCGGAACTGAATAAGATATTTCAGGAAACTTCTAACATCTGATCGGTATAGTTTTAATGTGGATGGTGCCAAACTACGGCCTTCACATGTCCGGTACCACTCATACACACGCATGTAGTTGTCCAGAAAACACAGGCCTTCATCGGATTTGTCCTCGGACATAATGCGGAGGAATTCCCGTACTCGTGACAGACTGGTGTGACTATTGTCTATTCTTTTAACTGAAGGGTTAATACCCTTAATATAGGTAGCATATTCATTCAAAATGACATCACTCAAACCTTCAGTTGTGGACGGCACACCACCGCCGCCTCCATCACTTTCGCTATCGGTGGAAGGCGACATGACGCTGCATTGCTCCCCCGGTTCCGAGCATTGTTCACCGGTTGACTGCACCGTCGCCTGACTGGTTGACTGCACCGCTGACTGCTCACTCTCGCCACTCAGCTGCTGTTCTGCGGACAACTCACTTCCAACGCCGTTGTTAGGCTCCATACAATCCCCTGGGTAGGCCTGCTGTGTCTCAGCCGAAATCGGGCTACATTGCACGGCATGATTCCATTCCATAGATGCGTGTGTAAGTCCATGGACAGTCTTAAAATGTTTGTCTATCCGCGAAATATGCGTCTTGGTACAAAGTCCACAGTCATGTCGTTTTTGTTTGCTGTCCATAGCTAGCTTCTCTCTCCTGCCTTCCTGTGTGTATGTTTGTTAGCTTCCAACCGTCGCCTAATCAATGGCCTAATTATCACCAGGTGTGGATACAGGTGCGGCGCGAGCGGGGCACGGGCGGGGCACGGGCGGGGCAAGGGCGGGGCTGTGTCATAGCTATGCCCTGCTTAGGGCTATAGACATGAATTGTTATGCCGGAAAATAGGCACCTTGAATGGGATTCAATTCATAGAGCACTGCCCTTGGAGCCCACAGGCTCAGATGCCACATGCCACAATACCACTTCCACATACCACAATGCCACTTCCACATACCACAATGCCACTTCCACATACCACAATGCCACTTCCACATACCACAATGCCACTTACACAAGTGTCAAACGCCCCTTCACCAAGTGCCAAACGCCCCAACCCTAACCCTAACCCTAACCCTAAGAAGGTCGTAAGTTCCATCAGCAGTGCCACAGGTGCCATAGGTGCCAAACCCCTGCCTGGGTAATTTTTAAAGCTATTTAAAAAAAAAAAATATGCCGGGCAAGAGGCACTCTGACCGGGGTAACATTAGGTGTGCACTGCCCCCCCCTGGAGCCCTGTGGCACTTGGCACTTGGCACTTGGCACTTTAAACCTTTCATAAGTGCCATAGGTGCCAGACCCCTGACTGGGTCATTTTAAATACAGGATAATAGGCTACACACATTAAATACTATGCCGGGCAAGAGGCACTCTGACCGGGGTAACATTAGGTGTGCACTGCCCCCCTGGAGCCCTGTGGCACTTGGCACTTGGCACTTGGCACTTTAAACCTTTCATAAGTGCCATAGGTGCCAGACCCCTGACTGGGTCATTTTTAAAGAATAAAGGGCTACACACATTAAATACTATGCCGGGCAAGAGGCACTCTGACCGGGGTAACATTAGGTGTGCACTGCCCCCCTGGAGCCCTGTGGCACTTGGCACTTGGCACTTGGCACTTTAAACCTTTCATAAGTGCCATAGGTGCCAGACCCCTGACTGGGTCATTTTTAAAGGATAAAGGGCTACACACATTAAATACTATGCCGGGCAAGAGGCACTCTGACCGGGGTAACATTAGGTGTGCACTGCCCCCCCTGGAGCCCTGTGGCACTTGGCACTTGGCACTTGGCACTTTAAACCTTTCATAAGTGCCATAGGTGCCAGACCCCTGACTGGGTCATTTTTAAAGGATAAAGGGCTACACACATTAAATACTATGCCGGGCAAGAGGCACTCTGACCGGGGTAACATTAGGTGTGCACTGCCCCCCTGGAGCCCTGTGGCACTTGGCACTTGGCACTTGGCACTTTAAACCTTTCATAAGTGCCATAGGTGCCAGACCCCTGACTGGGTCATTTTTAAAGGATAAAGGGCTACACACATTAAATACTATGCCGGGCAAGAGGCACTCTGACCGGGGTAACATTAGGTGTGCACTGCCCCCCTGGAGCCCTGTGGCACTTGGCACTTGGCATTTGGCACTTGGCATTTGGCACTTTAAACCTTTCATAAGTGCCATAGAGTGGTAATTGCATAGGATTTCAGGGCTATACACATTAAATACTATGCCGGGCAAGAGGCACTCTGACTGGGGTAACATTAGGTGTGCACTGCCCTGTGGCACTTGGCACTTGGCATTTGGCACTTGGCATTTGGCACTTTAAACCTTTCATAAGTGCCATAGAGTGGTAATTGCATAGGATTTCAGGGCTATACACATTAAATACTATGCCGGGCAAGAGGCACTCTGACTGGGGTAACATTAGGTGTGCACTGCCCTGTGGCACTTGGCACTTGGCACTTGGCATTTGGCACTTGGCATTTGGCACTTGGCACTTCCATAAGTGCCATAGAGTGGTAATTGCAGAGGATTTCAGGGCTATACACATTAAATACTATGCCGGGCAAGAGGCACTTTGACTGGGATACAATTTTAAAAATTCCCGCACCATCTGGATTTGTCCACATGATGGCGACATTGGATAGGGTAAGCTGGGATAAAATTATGATGGTAATTGCATAGGATTTCAGGGGTATACACATTAAATACTATGCCGGGCTAGAGGCACTTTGACTGGGATAAAATTATTATGGTAATTGCATAGGATTTCAGGGGTATACACATTAAATACTATGCCGGGCAAGAGGCACTTTGACTGGGATAAAATTATTATGGTAATTGCATAGGATTTCAGGGGTATACACATTAAATACTATGCCGGGCTAGAGGCACTTTGACTGGGATAAAATTATTATGGTAATTGCATAGGATTTCAGGGGTATACACATTAAATACTATGCCGGGCTAGAGGCACTTTGACTGGGATACAATTTTGTGGGTAATTGCATAGGATTTCAGGGCTACACACATTAAATACTATGCCGGGCAAGAGGCACTCTGACTGGGGTAACATTATGTGTGCACTGCCCCCCTGGAGCCCTGTGGCACTTGGCACTTGGCACTTGGCATTTGGCACTTGGCACTTCCATAAGTGCCATAGAATGGTAATTGCATAGGATTTCAGGGGTATACACATTAAATACTATGCCGGGCTAGAGGCACTTTAACTGGGATACAATTTTTAAAATTCCCGCACCATCTGGATTTGTCCACAAGATGGCATCATTGGATAGGGTAAGCTGATTTTAGGCATTGGGGCCTGGGAACACAATGTACATCAATGGCAGGGCTTTGCTGAAGATTGATGGGGAAATGGTGATGGGAAAATGGGCCAAAAAAAAGGGGGACAGAGCAGCCAACCTCCAAAGAGGCTGACTGCTCTGCCCCCCTTAAGGACAGTGGAACTACGGACCTCCAGGGCTATAGGCCTTCACTCACTACCCGGGTCAACATGCATGTCTCCGGACGTGAGAGTACAGCTTACCCCCTGGAGATACGGACCTCCAGGGCTATAGGCCTTCACTCACTATCCGGGGAACATGCATGTCTACGGACGTGAGAGTACAGCTTACCCCCTGGAGATACGGACCTCCAGGGCTATAGGCCTTCACTCACTATCCGGGGAACATGCATGTCTACGGACGTGAGAGTACAGCTTACCCCCTGGAGATACGGACCTCCAGGGCTATAGGCCTTCACTCACTATCCGGGGAACATGC
>NW_024058024.1:17500-25000 GCF_016432855.1 Salvelinus namaycush
CACGTATGCCGGCCGCCAGGTGCCCTCCCAGGTGGATATCGAATGCAAATCGGTCTGAAGAACATGAACTACCTGGACAACAGAGGAGAACCATGGAGACCCAACGTGAACCAAATCCGCCCACCACCAAGCTGGGACATTTGGAACAAAAGTTAGGACAAATCGGGCGCCGAAGGGTTGGAATAACACCCTAAATCGGGCGCCGAAGGGCTGGAATAACACCCTAAATCGGGCGCCGAAGGGTTGGAATAACACCCTAAATCGGGCGCCGAAGGGCTGGAATAACACCCTAAATCGGGCACCGAAGGGTTGGGAATCACCCTAAATCGGTCGCCGGAGGTAAAAGGTCCAAGGGACCATGGTTCCGAGGGTCTCACATCCCTCAAACGTGTCCGTTTCACGTTTCCTAATCGGACTGAGCAGTTTGCCACCACCGCCGATTCTCTAGGACATGGAAGTCCTGTTGTCAAAAGTCAGGTTTCTCAAATCGCGCCGGTACCTGTCTGGTCCACCCACCAGGGAGTGTGTCATCGCCGGACAGGCCGAATTATCGAAAAAAGGCGTGTCAATCGATAGATTTCAATGTGCTCCGATTTTTTGCCAAAAGTTTGTGGACACTAAAACCGTTAAAACGTTAATAACACAAAAAATACAACTCCAATCTGGTTGAGGTTTTTTTTGCACGAAAGGGTACAAATAGACGAACATTTTCATCTAATTATAACCGTTTTTCTATAAAACATTTTAATAGAAAATCGTGTTTTAATGTTTTGGGGAAAAAAATCACTTGCCTGTACAATAGATTCCTATGGTTCCGAATTTTTTTTTACAGTGGATAACTGTTGACCATCACGAGAGAGGGTATGAGCCAAAATTTGGGGCATCTAGCCCATCGGGAATTATGTTTTATCATTATTTCAAGATTTCGGGAATTGGTCGAAAAAGTGACAGAGTGCCACTGCCGTGCACCTGGTATTATTTTTGGGTTACCAGGTGCATATTTTTATAATGGTTTTAAATGATTTTAGATAGGCTACATACCTCAATACCCTATATGGAACAACCATACTACGGACCCAAGTCAGTTGGGGCCGGCCTGAGTGATTTATGAAGCTTTTAAAAAATGTCTGTACTCATCCTCCCTTCTGTGCACCTGGTATTATTTTTGGGTTACCAGGTGCTCCTATTGAAATCGAATGAGTGCACCTGGTATTATTTTTGGGTTACCAGGTGCTGCTATTGAAATCGAATGAAAATGATTTTAAATGGCCTGCAGACACCCATGCCCGCTATGGGAGCACCATACTATGGGCACAAGTCAGTGGGGGCCGGCCTGAGGGATTTATGGAGCTTTTCAAAAAAGGTCCGAAAATATTCTATGTTGAACTACTCAGGAAAAACGGCTAAGTGCCCTCTTTTGGGTTACCAGGTGCTCCTATTCTAATCGAATGAAAATGAATTTAAATGACCTGCAGACACCCATGCCCGCTATGGGAGCACCATACTATGGGCACAAGTCAGTGGGCACCGGCCTAAGGGATTTATGGAGCTTTTATATAAAATGTCTGTACTCATCCTCCCCTCCGTGCACCTGGTATTATTTTTGGGTTACCAGGTGCTCCTATTCTAATCGAATGAAAATGAATTTAAATGACCTGCAGACACCCATGCCCGCTATGGGAGCACCATACTATGGGCACAAGTCAGTGGGCACCGGCCTAAGGGATTTATGGAGCTTTTCAAAAATAAGGTCTGAATACTTTCTATGTTGAACTACTCAGGAAAAACGACAGAGTGCCCACTTTTTGGGTTACCAGGTGCCCCTATTTAAATCGAATGAAAACGAATTTAAATGACCTGCAGACACCCATGCCCGCTATGGGAGCACCATACTACGGGCACAAGTCAGTAGGCACCGGCCTAAAGGATTTATGGAGCTTTTCAAAAATGTATGTAGTCACCCGCACTACTGACACCACCTTATGTTAGTTTGGGTTACCAGGTGCCGCTATTGAAATCGAATGAAAACGACTTTTAAGGGCCTGCCCACACCCATGCCCGATATGGGAGCACCATACTACGGGCACAAGTCAGTGGCCACCGGCCTAAGGGATTTATGGAGCTTTTATATAAAATGTCTGTACTCATCCTCCCCTCCGTGCACCTGGTATTATTTTTGGGTTACCAGGTGCTCCCATTCTAATCGAATGAGTGCACCTGGTATTATTTTTGGGTTACTAGGTGCTCCTATTGAAATCGAATGAAAATGACACACAAAGACAAGGATTAATTGCAAAAAATATTGTATTTATTTAGAGTTATTCATGGATTGATTTGTCCCTCAATTAGTCTCCGAGCCTGGCTTGCATTATGAGGCAAATTATGGGAACGGTAGTAGCGTGCCTGCGTCTCCAGGGAGTGACACATGTGGTCAGCCACAGTTCCACGGTCTGTAAGCGACCCAAGATTAAAGTTTAATGTGGCAATGCTTCTTCGAATTGTACCAAATGTCACTTTCCTTCCAATGCCAAACTCTGCAAAAATCTTACCCACACAATCACAGAGATTACCGTATGGTTTACCAGAGCATGTGAAAAAGAAGAGTGTTGTGTCTGGGGTCATTCCACTCAGATGAGGCCTGATCCGATGGAATCGTTGAAGCCAAGTGTATTCCTCATCAGATATAACAATTCTGCACTCCCCGAAGCTGTAGTTAGTTTTGTGGCTTGCTACAGTCATTTGATAAACCCCACTTTCATTGGTTATTTCATTGAAATCACTCTCACCGAACATGGTGACTGGGGATCGTCGAGTTCCATTAAAAGTCGCCAACCGGCTGGACATGAGAGCCGCAAACCTGCGTCTGTCAGATGAGGTGGCTCGGACTTCCAGCCTGCTGAGAACAGAAGGAATAGATGCATTGCTTAGCTCCAAAAATCGTTTTAACTCCGCAGCGCTGAGCACCTCGTCCCTGCAGCGTCTGCGAAATTGTGCCATGTGCGTTGCCAGGCTCTGCCTAGAATCCCTGTCTATCTTTGCCAAGCAGAGTAACAATTTGCGAATTACACTGGCTTTAGCTTGCAGACCATTCGGCCGGAACTGAATAAGATATTTCAGGAAACTTCTAACATCTGATCGGTATAGTTTTAATGTGGATGGTGCCAAACTACGGCCTTCACATGTCCGGTACCACTCATACACACGCATGTAGTTGTCCAGAAAACACAGGCCTTCATCGGATTTGTCCTCGGACATAATGCGGAGGAATTCCCGTACTCGTGACAGACTGGTGTGACTATTGTCTATTCTTTTAACTGAAGGGTTAATACCCTTAATATAGGTAGCATATTCATTCAAAATGACATCACTCAAACCTTCAGTTGTGGACGGCACACCACCGCCGCCTCCATCACTTTCGCTATCGGTGGAAGGCGACATGACGCTGCATTGCTCCCCCGGTTCCGAGCATTGTTCACCGGTTGACTGCACCGTCGCCTGACTGGTTGACTGCACCGCTGACTGCTCACTCTCGCCACTCAGCTGCTGTTCTGCGGACAACTCACTTCCAACGCCGTTGTTAGGCTCCATACAATCCCCTGGGTAGGCCTGCTGTGTCTCAGCCGAAATCGGGCTACATTGCACGGCATGATTCCATTCCATAGATGCGTGTGTAAGTCCATGGACAGTCTTAAAATGTTTGTCTATCCGCGAAATATGCGTCTTGGTACAAAGTCCACAGTCATGTCGTTTTTGTTTGCTGTCCATAGCTAGCTTCTCTCTCCTGCCTTCCTGTGTGTATGTTTGTTAGCTTCCAACCGTCGCCTAATCAATGGCCTAATTATCACCAGGTGTGGATACAGGTGCGGCGCGAGCGGGGCACGGGCGGGGCACGGGCGGGGCAAGGGCGGGGCTGTGTCATAGCTATGCCCTGCTTAGGGCTATAGACATGAATTGTTATGCCGGAAAATAGGCACCTTGAATGGGATTCAATTCATAGAGCACTGCCCTTGGAGCCCACAGGCTCAGATGCCACATGCCACAATACCACTTCCACATACCACAATGCCACTTCCACATACCACAATGCCACTTCCACATACCACAATGCCACTTCCACATACCACAATGCCACTTACACAAGTGTCAAACGCCCCTTCACCAAGTGCCAAACGCCCCAACCCTAACCCTAACCCTAACCCTAAGAAGGTCGTAAGTTCCATCAGCAGTGCCACAGGTGCCATAGGTGCCAAACCCCTGCCTGGGTAATTTTTAAAGCTATTTAAAAAAAAAAAATATGCCGGGCAAGAGGCACTCTGACCGGGGTAACATTAGGTGTGCACTGCCCCCCCCTGGAGCCCTGTGGCACTTGGCACTTGGCACTTGGCACTTTAAACCTTTCATAAGTGCCATAGGTGCCAGACCCCTGACTGGGTCATTTTTAAAGGATAAAGGGCTACACACATTAAATACTATGCCGGGCAAGAGGCACTCTGACCGGGGTAACATTAGGTGTGCACTGCCCCCCCTGGAGCCCTGTGGCACTTGGCACTTGGCACTTGGCACTTTAAACCTTTCATAAGTGCCATAGGTGCCAGACCCCTGACTGGGTCATTTTTAAAGGATAAAGGGCTACACACATTAAATACTATGCCGGGCAAGAGGCACTCTGACCGGGGTAACATTAGGTGTGCACTGCCCCCCTGGAGCCCTGTGGCACTTGGCACTTGGCACTTGGCACTTTAAACCTTTCATAAGTGCCATAGGTGCCAGACCCCTGACTGGGTCATTTTAAATACAGGATAATAGGCTACACACATTAAATACTATGCCGGGCAAGAGGCACTCTGACCGGGGTAACATTAGGTGTGCACTGCCCCCCCTGGAGCCCTGTGGCACTTGGCACTTGGCACTTGGCACTTTAAACCTTTCATAAGTGCCATAGGTGCCAGACCCCTGACTGGGTCATTTTTAAAGGATAAAGGGCTACACACATTAAATACTATGCCGGGCAAGAGGCACTCTGACCGGGGTAACATTAGGTGTGCACTGCCCCCCTGGAGCCCTGTGGCACTTGGCACTTGGCACTTGGCACTTTAAACCTTTCATAAGTGCCATAGGTGCCAGACCCCTGACTGGGTCATTTTAAATACAGGATAATAGGCTACACACATTAAATACTATGCCGGGCAAGAGGCACTCTGACCGGGGTAACATTAGGTGTGCACTGCCCCCCCCTGGAGCCCTGTGGCACTTGGCACTTGGCACTTGGCACTTTAAACCTTTCATAAGTGCCATAGGTGCCAGACCCCTGACTGGGTCATTTTTAAAGAATAAAGGGCTACACACATTAAATACTATGCCGGGCAAGAGGCACTCTGACCGGGGTAACATTAGGTGTGCACTGCCCCCCTGGAGCCCTGTGGCACTTGGCACTTGGCATTTGGCACTTGGCATTTGGCACTTTAAACCTTTCATAAGTGCCATAGAGTGGTAATTGCATAGGATTTCAGGGCTATACACATTAAATACTATGCCGGGCAAGAGGCACTCTGACTGGGGTAACATTAGGTGTGCACTGCCCTGTGGCACTTGGCACTTGGCATTTGGCACTTGGCATTTGGCACTTTAAACCTTTCATAAGTGCCATAGAGTGGTAATTGCATAGGATTTCAGGGCTATACACATTAAATACTATGCCGGGCAAGAGGCACTCTGACTGGGGTAACATTAGGTGTGCACTGCCCTGTGGCACTTGGCACTTGGCACTTGGCATTTGGCACTTGGCATTTGGCACTTGGCACTTCCATAAGTGCCATAGAGTGGTAATTGCATAGGATTTCAGGGCTATACACATTAAATACTATGCCGGGCAAGAGGCACTTTGACTGGGATACAATTTTAAAAATTCCCGCACCATCTGGATTTGTCCACATGATGGCGACATTGGATAGGGTAAGCTGGGATAAAATTATGATGGTAATTGCATAGGATTTCAGGGGTATACACATTAAATACTATGCCGGGCAAGAGGCACTTTGACTGGGATAAAATTATTATGGTAATTGCATAGGATTTCAGGGGTATACACATTAAATACTATGCCGGGCTAGAGGCACTTTGACTGGGATAAAATTATTATGGTAATTGCATAGGATTTCAGGGGTATACACATTAAATACTATGCCGGGCAAGAGGCACTTTGACTGGGATAAAATTATTATGGTAATTGCATAGGATTTCAGGGGTATACACATTAAATACTATGCCGGGCTAAGAGGCACTTTGACTGGGATAAAATTATTATGGTAATTGCATAGGATTTCAGGGGTATACACATTAAATACTATGCCGGGCAAGAGGCACTTTGACTGGGATAAAATTATTATGGTAATTGCATAGGATTTCAGGGGTATACACATTAAATACTATGCCGGGCAAGAGGCACTTTGACTGGGATAAAATTATTATGGTAATTGCATAGGATTTCAGGGGTATACACATTAAATACTATGCCGGGCAAGAGGCACTTTGACTGGGATAAAATTATTATGGTAATTGCATAGGATTTCAGGGGTATACACATTAAATACTATGCCGGGCAAGAGGCACTTTGACTGGGATAAAATTATTATGGTAATTGCATAGGATTTCAGGGGTATACACATTAAATACTATGCCGGGCTAGAGGCACTTTAACTGGGATACAATTTTTAAAATTCCCGCACCATCTGGATTTGTCCACAAGATGGCATCATTGGATAGGGTAAGCTGATTTTAGGCATTGGGGCCTGGGAACACAATGTACATCAATGGCAGGGCTTTGCTGAAGATTGATGGGGAAATGGTGATGGGAAAATGGGCCAAAAAAAAGGGGGACAGAGCAGCCAACCTCCAAAGAGGCTGACTGCTCTGCCCCCCTTAAGGACAGTGGAACTACGGACCTCCAGGGCTATAGGCCTTCACTCACTACCCGGGTCAACATACATGTATACGGACGTGAGAGTACAGCTTACCCCCTGGAGATACGGACCTCCAGGGCTATAGGCCTTCACTCACTATCCGGGGAACATGCATGTCTCCGGACGTGAGAGTACAGCTTACCCCCTGGAGATACGGACCTCCAGGGCTATAGGCCTTCACTCACTATCCGGGGAACATGCATGTCTCCGGACGTGAGAGTACAGCTTACCCCCTGGAGATACGGACCTCCAGGGCTATAGGCCTTCACTCAATACCCGGGTCAACATGCATGTCTACGGACGTGAGAGTACAGCTTACCCCCTGGAGATACGGACCTCCAGGGCTATAGGCCTTCACTCACTATCCGGGGAACATGCATGTCTCCGGACGTGAGAGTACAGCTTACCCCCTGGAGATACGGACCTCCAGGGCTATAGGCCTTCACTCACTATCCGGGGAACATGCATGTCTCCGGACGTGAGAGTACAGCTTACCCCCTGGAGATACGGACCTCCAGGGCTATAGGCCTTCACTCACTAC
>NW_024058024.1:30000-45000 GCF_016432855.1 Salvelinus namaycush
CCCGTAGCTTTTGCCCCCAGGGCCCCCGGAGTGTAGGGCCATGGAAGATCCTGCTCGCTCGACCTGACGGTGTCCGGAAACGCCCACCGTAGGTGCCAGTTTTGGTAGCCCAGTCTGGTCACTCTGGGAGGAGAAACGCATCGACGCCATTTCCTGGTTGTCGAGTAGCTAGGACTCGATCTAATGGCTCTGATGTCGTTGTACCTCCTTCTCTCTCTCCAACTTCCCTTTGCGTGTAGGTTAGTTGTTGCTCCCTTTCAGCTTCTACTCTTAGTCGCTGTCCTAATAGCTAGGGTTCGTCTAATGACTAACATGTCTGTGGGCCTCCCGTTTCCTGGGGTTGCAGGCTGGGTTGGGGAGGTAGTTCCCCTTTCCCCGCCTCCCTAGCCCTGGAGCAGGGTTCGTACGCCCCTACGTGCCATATGGCAGTGTTTAGTATTGTAAGTTGTATCCTAGTCTGCTATATATTCCTTGTATTTATTATGTATCCTTGGGCCGTGTGTACTTGGACAGCTACCCCCAGCAGGTGACATGGGTGGGAGGCCGGCATGGCCCCGCTAGAGGGCCCTCCATTCACCCCCCAATACCCTGTGTCTAGGGCTAGGTCCCTCATCCCAACATGCGTCATGGAGAAGGGGTTGGGGGGGCCCTACTAGAGGGCCCCCCCCTTACCTCACCATGCCGCCCTGTCAGAGTTGGATCTCTCACCCCCGCCCGGCGTCGTGATAGGAGGGTTTGAGGGGCCCTCCTAGAGTGCCTCCTCCTTACCTCCTCGCACTATCCGGACGGCGGCTGCCTGCATTACACCGCTCAGGCTACCATAGGCACGATGGGCCGCTGGGTCGTCTCCGCCATAGAGTTTCCTCTTGGTCGGTCGCACCCCAACCAACCCTCGCGTTCTGGTCACATCACTATCATGCCACAGCTCGAGATCCCCTCTTGCCAGGCGTCGTACGGTTAGGGGTTGGTGGGGCCCTACTGGAGGGCCTCTCCCTTACCTCTCCGCACTAACCTGCCAGAGACAGCCCGATCAGTCACCGGCCAGTTTCCTGCCAGGGGGGTCTGAAGGGGCCCCGTTACAGGCCCCTCCCTTACCCCCTCACATTACCCGCCATAGACGTCTTGGACCACGCACACCAGGTGTCGTGCAGGGGGTGCTGAGGGGGCCCTACTGGAGAGCCCCCCCTCGCCTCCCCGCACTACCCTGCAACCACCGGCCCGATACCTCTCTGTCGCTCCGTTCCACTACTATGCCTTTCTACCTTTTGTCTAGCCTTGTGAAGGGTTAAGATTGCTCTTGTCACTCTACTGTGTCCGTCCGCGGTACTTGCCCAGCAGCGGCTATGCCTATATGTATAAATATAATAATAGAACTTTAGAACTTTACGAGTCTAGGCTAGACTGGGCTGGGGCCATGGGCCTCAGGCCTCAGGCCTCAGGCCTCAGGCCTCAGGCCCCAGGCCTCTAGGGTCAACCCGCTATATGCACCTTTACCGGTTTCGGGTCGACTGTTCCTCTCATACTGACGTGTTAGCCCAGCAGGGTTACAAGAAATTAAGTTAACTTCTAACTCTAAAAATTAACCAAAACTTAAACCAAAAAATCTAAAGATAAACAAATTAAATCTTATCAAAAATGAATTTTGTGAGAAAATTCAAATTTAGAGAATACCAATTCTTGAAAAAATTGAACAGATATACATTATTGAAAAAAAATACTTTTTATGAAAATTACGAAATATAAAAAATATAAATTGTATGAGTAAAAAAAATAAAAAAAAATAAAAAAAAAATAAAAAAAAAATAAATAATAAAAAATAATAATAATATAAAAAAATAATAATTTTTAAGAAATATAAAGTTTATTTAAAAATTAAGTTTTAAAATTTTATGTCGCTAAAAGTTTTTATCTTTATGCAAATTAAAAATATATGTGTTCAAAAGTTCTGACTCTGAAATATTTTCCCATAATTTCCCGGTACCGTTTTGTTTGGGCCCCGCCGTTGCCTTAGCGTGCCCCTAGGTCTCTTGCCTCCCTGATTTTGGCCTGGTTACACGGTCCCTGGTGTGTGGACCAGACAGGTACCACCGTGATACTAGAGACATGACCTCTGACCATTTTCTCCATGGGTCTGGCCCTGGTCTCGTGCCCGTCCGACCCTCACTGTCCCTGGGTGTGCCTAGGTCCCTTACCCTCCTGGGTCCGGCCCTGGCCCAGGCCTTTATCCGGGCACCGCTATGGCTGAAAGTGCCTGAGCCCCTTGCCTCCCTCCGTCTGGCCTGGGCCTACCGCAATGTAGGGCCACTAGGTCAGACGGGTCGGCTGGATCTCGCTCGGACGGTGCGCGGCTGAAGCATATCGAAATACGGGGTGACCCGTATACGAAAGGGGCTCCCCCGATAGAGGCAAATCCACATGGGGCGGGAGGAACACACCGGCTGAACACCAGCACGTATGCCGGCCGCCAGGTGCCCTCCCAGGTGGATATCGAATGCAAATCGGTCTGAAGAACATGAACTACCTGGACAACAGAGGAGAACCATGGAGACCCAACGTGAACCAAATCCGCCCACCACCAAGCTGGGACATTTGGAACAAAAGTTAGGACAAATCGGGCGCCGAAGGGTTGGAATAACACCCTAAATCGGGCGCCGAAGGGCTGGAATAACACCCTAAATCGGGCGCCGAAGGGTTGGAATAACACCCTAAATCGGGCGCCGAAGGGCTGGAATAACACCCTAAATCGGGCGCCGAAGGGTTGGGAATCACCCTAAATCGGTCGCCGGAGGTAAAAGGTCCAAGGGACAATGGTTCCGAGGGTCTCACATCCCTCAAACGTGTCCGTTTCACGTTTCCTAATCGGACTGAGCAGTTTGCCACCACCGCCGATTCTCTAGGACATGGAAGTCCTGTTGTCAAAAGTCAGGTTTCTCAAATCGCGCCGGTACCTGTCTGGTCCACCCACCAGGGAGTGTGTCATCGCCGGACAGGCCGAATTATCGAAAAAAGGCGTGTCAATCGATAGATTTCAATGTGCTCCGATTTTTTGCCAAAAGTTTGTGGACACTAAAACCGTTAAAACGTTAATAACCCAAAAACTACAACTCCAATCTGGTTGAGGTTTTTTTTGCACGAAAGGGTACAAATAGACGAACATTTTCATCTAATTATAACCGTTTTTCTATAAAACATTTTAATAGAAAATCGTGTTTTAATGTTTTGGGGAAAAAAAATCACTTGCCAGTACAATAGATTCCTATGGTTCCGATTTTTTTTTACAGTGGATAACTGTTGACCATCACGAGAGAGGGTATGAGCCAAAATTTGGGGCATCTAGCCCATCGGGAATTATGTTTTATCATTATTTCAAGATTTCGGGAATTGGTCGAAAAAGTGACAGAGTGCCACTGCCGTGCACCTGGTATTATTTTTGGGTTACCAGGTGCATATTTTTATAATGGTTTTAAATGATTTTAGATAGGCTACATACCTCAATACCCTATATGGAACAACCATACTACGGACCCAAGTCAGTTGGGGCCGGCCTGAGTGATTTATGAAGCTTTTAAAAAATGTCTGTACTCATCCTCCCTTCTGTGCACCTGGTATTATTTTTGGGTTACCAGGTGCTCCTATTGAAATCGAATGAGTGCACCTGGTATTATTTTTGGGTTACCAGGTGCTGCTATTGAAATCGAATGAAAATGATTTTAAATGGCCTGCAGACACCCATGCCCGCTATGGGAGCACCATACTATGGGCACAAGTCAGTGGGGGCCGGCCTGAGGGATTTATGGAGCTTTTCAAAAAAGGTCCGAAAATATTCTATGTTGAACTACTCAGGAAAAACGGCTAAGTGCCCTCTTTTGGGTTACCAGGTGCTCCTATTCTAATCGAATGAAAATGAATTTAAATGACCTGCAGACACCCATGCCCGCTATGGGAGCACCATACTATGGGCACAAGTCAGTGGGCACCGGCCTAAGGGATTTATGGAGCTTTTATATAAAATGTCTGTACTCATCCTCCCCTCCGTGCACCTGGTATTATTTTTGGGTTACCAGGTGCTCCTATTCTAATCGAATGAAAATGAATTTAAATGACCTGCAGACACCCATGCCCGCTATGGGAGCACCATACTATGGGCACAAGTCAGTGGGCACCGGCCTAAGGGATTTATGGAGCTTTTCAAAAATAAGGTCTGAATACTTTCTATGTTGAACTACTCAGGAAAAACGACAGAGTGCCCACTTTTTGGGTTACCAGGTGCCCCTATTTAAATCGAATGAAAACGAATTTAAATGACCTGCAGACACCCATGCCCGCTATGGGAGCACCATACTACGGGCACAAGTCAGTAGGCACCGGCCTAAAGGATTTATGGAGCTTTTCAAAAATGTATGTAGTCACCCGCACTACTGACACCACCTTATGTTAGTTTGGGTTACCAGGTGCCGCTATTGAAATCGAATGAATACGACTTTTAAGGGCCTGCCCACACCCATGCCCGATATGGGAGCACCATAGTAGGGGTCCAAGTCAGTAGGCACCGGCCTAAGGGATTTATGGAACTTTTCAAAAAAAGTCCGAAAATATTCTATGTTGAATTATTCAGGAAAAACGACAGAGTGCCCTCTTTTTGGGTTACCAGGTGCCGCTATTGAAATCGAATGAAAACGGACTTTTAAGGGCCTGCCCACACCCATGCCCGATATGGGAGCACCATAGTAGGGGTCCAAGTCAGTAGGCACCGGCCTAAGGGATTTATGGAGCTTTTCAAAAAAAGTCCGAAAATATTCTATGTTGAACTATTCAGGAAAAACGACAGAGTGCCCTCTTTTTGGGTTACCAGGTGCCCCTATTGAAATCGAATGAAAACGACTTTTAAGGGCCTGCCCACACCCATGCCCGATATGGGAGCACCATAGTAGGGGTCCAAGTCAGTAGGCACCGGCCTAAGGGATTTATGGAGCTTTTCAAAAAAAGTCCGAAAATATTCTATGTTGAACTATTCAGGAAAAACGACAGAGTGCCCTCTTTTTGGGTTACCAGGTGCCCCTATTGAAATCGAATGAAAACGACTTTTAAGGGCCTGCCCACGCCCATGCCCGATATGGGAGCACCATAGTAGGGGTCCAAGTCAGTAGGCACCGGCCTAAGGGATTTATGGAGCTTTTCAAAAAAAGTCCGAAAATATTCTATGTTGAATTATTCAGGAAAAACGACAGAGTGCCCTCTTTTTGGGTTACCAGGTGCCGCTATTGAAATCGAATGAAAACGACTTTTAAGGGCCTGCCCACGCCCATGCCCGATATGGGAGCACCATAGTAGGGGTCCAAGTCAGTAGGCACCGGCCTAAGGGATTTATGGAGCTTTTCAAAAAAAGTCCGAAAATATTCTATGTTGAATTATTCAGGAAAAACGACAGAGTGCCCTCTTTTTGGGTTACCAGGTGCCCCTATTGAAATCGAATGAAAACGACTTTTAAGGGCCTGCCCACGCCCATGCCCGATATGGGAGCACCATAGTAGGGGCCCAAGTCAGTAGGCACCGGCCTAAGGGATTTATGGAGCTTTTCAAAAAAAGTCCGAAAATATTCTATGTTGAACTATTCAGGAAAAACGACAGAGTGCCCTCTTTTTGGGTTACCAGGTGCCCCTATTGAAATCGAATGAAAACGACTTTTAAGGGCCTGCCCACGCCCATGCCCGATATGGGAGCACCATAGTAGGGGTCCAAGTCAGTAGGCACCGGCCTAAGGGATTTATGGAGCTTTTCAAAAAAAGTCCGAAAATATTCTATGTTGAACTATTCAGGAAAAACGACAGAGTGCCCTCTTTTTGGGTTACCAGGTGCCCTATTGAAATCGAATGAAAACGACTTTTAAGGGCCTGCCCACGCCCATGCCCGATATGGGAGCACCATAGTAGGGGCCCAAGTCAGTAGGCACCGGCCTAAGGGATTTATGGAGCTTTTCAAAAAAAGTCCGAAAATATTCTATGTTGAACTATTCAGGAAAAACGACAGAGTGCCCTCTTTTTGGGTTACCAGGTGCCCCTATTGAAATCGAATGAAAACGACTTTTAAGGGCCTGCCCACGCCCATGCCCGATATGGGAGCACCATAGTAGGGGTCCAAGTCAGTAGGCACCGGCCTAAGGGATTTATGGAGCTTTTCAAAAAAAGTCCGAAAATATTCTATGTTGAACTATTCAGGAAAAACGACAGAGTGCCCTCTTTTTGGGTTACCAGGTGCCGCTATTGAAATCGAATGAAAACGACTTTTAAGGGCCTGCCCACACCCATGCCCGATATGGGAGCACCATAGTAGGGGCCCAAGTCAGTAGGCACCGGCCTAAGGGATTTATGGAGCTTTTCAAAAAAAGTCCGAAAATATTCTATGTTGAATTATTCAGGAAAAACGACAGAGTGCCCTCTTTTTGGGTTACCAGGTGCCGCTATTGAAATCGAATGAAAACGACTTTTAATAGCCTGCCCACGCCCATGCCCGATATGGGAGCACCATAGTAGGGGCCCAAGTCAGTAGGCACCGGCCTAAGGGATTTATGGAGCTTTTCAAAATTAGTCCGAAAATATTCTATGTTGAACTATTCAGGAAAAACGGCTATGTGCCCTCTTTTTGGGTTACCAGGTGCTGCTATTGAAATCGATCCTCACTACTGACACCACCTTATGTTAGTTTGGGTTACCAGGTGCTGCTATTGAAATCGAATGAAAATGATTTTAAATGGCCTGCAGACACCCATGCCCGCTATGGGAGCACCATACTATGGGCACAAGTCAGTGGGGGCCGGCCTGAGGGATTTATGGAGCTTTTCAAAAAAGGTCCGAAAATATTCTATGTTGAACTACTCAGGAAAAACGGCTAAGTGCCCTCTTTTGGGTTACCAGGTGCTCCTATTCTAATCGAATGAAAATGAATTTAAATGACCTGCAGACACCCATGCCCGCTATGGGAGCACCATACTATGGGCACAAGTCAGTGGGCACCGGCCTAAGGGATTTATGGAGCTTTTATATAAAATGTCTGTACTCATCCTCCCCTCCGTGCACCTGGTATTATTTTTGGGTTACCAGGTGCTCCTATTCTAATCGAATGAAAATGAATTTAAATGACCTGCAGACACCCATGCCCGCTATGGGAGCACCATACTATGGGCACAAGTCAGTGGGCACCGGCCTAAGGGATTTATGGAGCTTTTCAAAAATAAGGTCTGAATACTTTCTATGTTGAACTACTCAGGAAAAACGACAGAGTGCCCACTTTTTGGGTTACCAGGTGCCCCTATTTAAATCGAATGAAAACGAATTTAAATGACCTGCAGACACCCATGCCCGCTATGGGAGCACCATACTACGGGCACAAGTCAGTAGGCACCGGCCTAAAGGATTTATGGAGCTTTTCAAAAATGTATGTAGTCACCCGCACTACTGACACCACCTTATGTTAGTTTGGGTTACCAGGTGCCGCTATTGAAATCGAATGAAAACGACTTTTAAGGGCCTGCCCACACCCATGCCCGATATGGGAGCACCATAGTAGGGGTCCAAGTCAGTAGGCACCGGCCTAAGGGATTTATGGAGCTTTTCAAAAAAAGTCCGAAAATATTCTATGTTGAATTATTCAGGAAAAACGACAGAGTGCCCTCTTTTTGGGTTACCAGGTGCCCCTATTGAAATCGAATGAAAACGACTTTTAAGGGCCTGCCCACGCCCATGCCCGATATGGGAGCACCATAGTAGGGGTCCAAGTCAGTAGGCACCGGCCTAAGGGATTTATGGAGCTTTTCAAAAAAAGTCCGAAAATATTCTATGTTGAACTATTCAGGAAAAACGACAGAGTGCCCTCTTTTTGGGTTACCAGGTGCCGCTATTGAAATCGAATGAAAACGACTTTTAATAGCCTGCCCACACCCATGCCCGATATGGGAGCACCATAGTAGGGGTCCAAGTCAGTAGGCACCGGCCTAAGGGATTTATGGAGCTTTTCAAAAAAAGTCCGAAAATATTCTATGTTGAATTATTCAGGAAAAACGACAGAGTGCCCTCTTTTTGGGTTACCAGGTGCCCCTATTGAAATCGAATGAAAACGACTTTTAAGGGCCTGCCCACACCCATGCCCGATATGGGAGCACCATAGTAGGGGCCCAAGTCAGTAGGCACCGGCCTAAGGGATTTATGGAGCTTTTCAAAAAAAGTCCGAAAATATTCTATGTTGAATTATTCAGGAAAAACGACAGAGTGCCCTCTTTTTGGGTTACCAGGTGCCGCTATTGAAATCGAATGAAAACGACTTTTAAGGGCCTGCCCACACCCATGCCCGATATGGGAGCACCATAGTAGGGGCCCAAGTCAGTAGGCACCGGCCTAAGGGATTTATGGAGCTTTTCAAAAAAAGTCCGAAAATATTCTATGTTGAATTATTCAGGAAAAACGACAGAGTGCCCTCTTTTTGGGTTACCAGGTGCCCCTATTGAAATCGAATGAAAACGACTTTTAAGGGCCTGCCCACACCCATGCCCGATATGGGAGCACCATAGTAGGGGCCCAAGTCAGTAGGCACCGGCCTAAGGGATTTATGGAGCTTTTCAAAAAAAGTCCGAAAATATTCTATGTTGAATTATTCAGGAAAAACGACAGAGTGCCCTCTTTTTGGGTTACCAGGTGCCCCTATTGAAATCGAATGAAAACGACTTTTAAGGGCCTGCCCACGCCCATGCCCGATATGGGAGCACCATAGTAGGGGTCCAAGTCAGTAGGCACCGGCCTAAGGGATTTATGGAGCTTTTCAAAAAAAGTCCGAAAATATTCTATGTTGAACTATTCAGGAAAAACGACAGAGTGCCCTCTTTTTGGGTTACCAGGTGCCGCTATTGAAATCGAATGAAAACGACTTTTAATAGGCCTGCCCACACCCATGCCCGATATGGGAGCACCATAGTAGGGGTCCAAGTCAGTAGGCACCGGCCTAAGGGATTTATGGAGCTTTTCAAAAAAAGTCCGAAAATATTCTATGTTGAATTATTCAGGAAAAACGACAGAGTGCCCTCTTTTTGGGTTACCAGGTGCCCCTATTGAAATCGAATGAAAACGACTTTTAAGGGCCTGCCCACACCCATGCCCGATATGGGAGCACCATAGTAGGGGCCCAAGTCAGTAGGCACCGGCCTAAGGGATTTATGGAGCTTTTCAAAAAAAGTCCGAAAATATTCTATGTTGAATTATTCAGGAAAAACGACAGAGTGCCCTCTTTTTGGGTTACCAGGTGCCGCTATTGAAATCGAATGAAAACGACTTTTAAGGGCCTGCCCACACCCATGCCCGATATGGGAGCACCATAGTAGGGGCCCAAGTCAGTAGGCACCGGCCTAAGGGATTTATGGAGCTTTTCAAAAAAAGTCCGAAAATATTCTATGTTGAACTATTCAGGAAAAACGACAGAGTGCCCTCTTTTTGGGTTACCAGGTGCCCCTATTGAAATCGAATGAAAACGACTTTTAAGGGCCTGCCCACACCCATGCCCGATATGGGAGCACCATAGTAGGGGCCCAAGTCAGTAGGCACCGGCCTAAGGGATTTATGGAGCTTTTCAAAAAAAGTCCGAAAATATTATGTTGAACTATTCAGGAAAAACGACAGAGTGCCCTCTTTTTGGGTTACCAGGTGCCCCTATTGAAATCGAATGAAAACGACTTTTAAGGGCCTGCCCACGCCCATGCCCGATATGGGAGCACCATAGTAGGGGTCCAAGTCAGTAGGCACCGGCCTAAGGGATTTATGGAGCTTTTCAAAAAAAGTCCGAAAATATTACTATGTTGAATTATTCAGGAAAAACGACAGAGTGCCCTCTTTTTGGGTTACCAGGTGCCGCTATTGAAATCGAATGAAAACGACTTTTAAGGGCCTGCCCACACCCATGCCCGATATGGGAGCACCATAGTAGGGGCCCAAGTCAGTAGGCACCGGCCTAAGGGATTTATGGAGCTTTTCAAAAAAAGTCCGAAAATATTCTATGTTGAACTATTCAGGAAAAACGACAGAGTGCCCTCTTTTTGGGTTACCAGGTGCCCCTATTGAAATCGAATGAAAACGACTTTTAAGGGCCTGCCCACGCCCATGCCCGATATGGGAGCACCATAGTAGGGGTCCAAGTCAGTAGGCACCGGCCTAAGGGATTTATGGAGCTTTTCAAAAAAAGTCTGAAAATATTCTATGTTGAATTATTCAGGAAAAACGACAGAGTGCCCTCTTTTTGGGTTACCAGGTGCCGCTATTGAAATCGAATGAAAACGACTTTTAAGGGCCTGCCCACACCCATGCCCGATATGGGAGCACCATAGTAGGGGCCCAAGTCAGTAGGCACCGGCCTAAGGGATTTATGGAGCTTTTCAAAAAAAGTCCGAAAATATTCTATGTTGAATTATTCAGGAAAAACGACAGAGTGCCCTCTTTTTGGGTTACCAGGTGCCGCTATTGAAATCGAATGAAAACGACTTTTAATAGCCTGCCCACGCCCATGCCCGATATGGGAGCACCATAGTAGGGGCCCAAGTCAGTAGGCACCGGCCTAAGGGATTTATGGAGCTTTTCAAAAAAAGTCCGAAAATATTCTATGTTGAATTATTCAGGAAAAACGACAGAGTGCCCTCTTTTTGGGTTACCAGGTGCCGCTATTGAAATCGAATGAAAACGACTTTTAATAGCCTGCCCACGCCCATGCCCGATATGGGAGCACCATAGTAGGGGCCCAAGTCAGTAGGCACCGGCCTAAGGGATTTATGGAGCTTTTCAAAAAAAGTCCGAAAATATTCTATGTTGAATTATTCAGGAAAAACGACAGAGTGCCCTCTTTTTGGGTTACCAGGTGCCGCTATTGAAATCGAATGAAAACGACTTTTAATAGCCTGCCCACGCCCATGCCCGATATGGGAGCACCATAGTAGGGGCCCAAGTCAGTAGGCACCGGCCTAAGGGATTTATGGAGCTTTTCAAAATTAGTCCGAAAATATTCTATGTTGAACTATTCAGGAAAAACGGCTATGTGCCCTCTTTTTGGGTTACCAGGTGCTGCTATTGAAATCGATCCTCACTACTGACACCACCTTATGTTAGTTTGGGTTACCAGGTGCTGCTATTGAAATCGAATGAAAATGATTTTAAATGGCCTGCAGACACCCATGCCCGCTATGGGAGCACCATACTATGGGCACAAGTCAGTGGGGGCCGGCCTGAGGGATTTATGGAGCTTTTCAAAAAAGGTCCGAAAATATTCTATGTTGAACTACTCAGGAAAAACGGCTAAGTGCCCTCTTTTGGGTTACCAGGTGCTCCTATTCTAATCGAATGAAAATGAATTTAAATGACCTGCAGACACCCATGCCCGCTATGGGAGCACCATACTATGGGCACAAGTCAGTGGGCACCGGCCTAAGGGATTTATGGAGCTTTTATATAAAATGTCTGTACTCATCCTCCCCTCCGTGCACCTGGTATTATTTTTGGGTTACCAGGTGCTCCTATTCTAATCGAATGAAAATGAATTTAAATGACCTGCAGACACCCATGCCCGCTATGGGAGCACCATACTATGGGCACAAGTCAGTGGGCACCGGCCTAAGGGATTTATGGAGCTTTTCAAAAATGTATGTAGTCACCCGCACTACTGACACCACCTTATGTTAGTTTGGGTTACCAGGTGCCGCTATTGAAATCGAATGAAAACGACTTTTAAGGGCCTGCCCACACCCATGCCCGATATGGGAGCACCATACTACGGGCACAAGTCAGTGGCCACCGGCCTAAGGGATTTATGGAGCTTTTATATAAAATGTCTGTACTCATCCTCCCCTCCGTGCACCTGGTATTATTTTTGGGTTACCAGGTGCTCCCATTCTAATCGAATGAGTGCACCTGGTATTATTTTTGGGTTACTAGGTGCTCCTATTGAAATCGAATGAAAATGACACACAAAGACAAGGATTAATTGCAAAAAATATTGTATTTATTTAGAGTTATTCATGGATTGATTTGTCCCTCAATTAGTCTCCGAGCCTGGCTTGCATTATGAGGCAAATTATGGGAACGGTAGTAGCGTGCCTGCGTCTCCAGGGAGTGACACATGTGGTCAGCCACAGTTCCACGGTCTGTAAGCGACCCAAGATTAAAGTTTAATGTGGCAATGCTTCTTCGAATTGTACCAAATGTCACTTTCCTTCCAATGCCAAACTCTGCAAAAATCTTACCCACACAATCACAGAGATTACCGTATGGTTTACCAGAGCATGTGAAAAAGAAGAGTGTTGTGTCTGGGGTCATTCCACTCAGATGAGGCCTGATCCGATGGAATCGTTGAAGCCAAGTGTATTCCTCATCAGATATAACAATTCTGCACTCCCCGAAGCTGTAGTTAGTTTTGTGGCTTGCTACAGTCATTTGATAAACCCCACTTTCATTGGTTATTTCATTGAAATCACTCTCACCGAACATGGTGACTGGGGATCGTCGAGTTCCATTAAAAGTCGCCAACCGGCTGGACATGAGAGCCGCAAACCTGCGTCTGTCAGATGAGGTGGCTCGGACTTCCAGCCTGCTGAGAACAGAAGGAATAGATGCATTGCTTAGCTCCAAAAATCGTTTTAACTCCGCAGCGCTGAGCACCTCGTCCCTGCAGCGTCTGCGAAATTGTGCCATGTGCGTTGCCAGGCTCTGCCTAGAATCCCTGTCTATCTTTGCCAAGCAGAGTAACAATTTGCGAATTACACTGGCTTTAGCTTGCAGACCATTCGGCCGGAACTGAATAAGATATTTCAGGAAACTTCTAACATCTGATCGGTATAGTTTTAATGTGGATGGTGCCAAACTACGGCCTTCACATGTCCGGTACCACTCATACACACGCATGTAGTTGTCCAGAAAACACAGCCCTTCATCGGATTTGTCCTCGGACATAATGCGGAGGAATTCCCGTACTCGTGACAGACTGGTGTGACTATTGTCTATTCTTTTAACTGAAGGGTTAATACCCTTAATATAGGTAGCATATTCATTCAAAATGACATCACTCAAACCTTCAGTTGTGGACGGCACACCACCGCCGCCTCCATCACTTTCGCTATCGGTGGAAGGCGACATGACGCTGCATTGCTCCCCCGGTTCCGAGCATTGTTCACCGGTTGACTGCACCGTCGCCTGACTGGTTGACTGCACCGCTGACTGCTCACTCTCGCCACTCAGCTGCTGTTCTGCGGACAACTCACTTCCAACGCCGTTGTTAGGCTCCATACAATCCCCTGGGTAGGCCTGCTGTGTCTCAGCCGAAATCGGGCTACATTGCACGGCATGATTCCATTCCATAGATGCGTGTGTAAGTCCATGGACAGTCTTAAAATGTTTGTCTATCCGCGAAATATGCGTCTTGGTACAAAGTCCACAGTCATGTCGTTTTTGTTTGCTGTCCATAGCTAGCTTCTCTCTCCTGCCTTCCTGTGTGTATGTTTGTTAGCTTCCAACCGTCGCCTAATCAATGGCCTAATTATCACCAGGTGTGGATACAGGTGCGGCGCGAGCGGGGCACGGGCGGGGCACGGGCGGGGCAAGGGCGGGGCTGTGTCATAGCTATGCCCTGCTTAGGGCTATAGACATGAATTGTTATGCCGGAAAATAGGCACCTTGAATGGGATTCAATTCATAGAGCACTGCCCTTGGAGCCCACAGGCTCAGATGCCACATGCCACAATACCACTTCCACATACCACAATGCCACTTCCACATACCACAATGCCACTTCCACATACCACAATGCCACTTACACAAGTGTCAAACGCCCCTTCACCAAGTGCCAAACGCCCCAACCCTAACCCTAACCCTAACCCTAAGAAGGTCGTAAGTTCCATCAGCAGTGCCACAGGTGCCATAGGTGCCAAACCCCTGCCTGGGTAATTTTTAAAGCTATTTAAAAAAAAAAAATATGCCGGGCAAGAGGCACTCTGACCGGGGTAACATTAGGTGTGCACTGCCCCCCCCTGGAGCCCTGTGGCACTTGGCACTTGGCACTTGGCACTTTAAACCTTTCATAAGTGCCATAGGTGCCAGACCCCTGACTGGGTCATTTTTAAAGAATAAAGGGCTACACACATTAAATACTATGCCGGGCAAGAGGCACTCTGACCGGGGTAACATTAGGTGTGCACTGCCCCCCTGGAGCCCTGTGGCACTTGGCACTTGGCACTTGGCACTTTAAACCTTTCATAAGTGCCATAGGTGCCAGACCCCTGACTGGGTCATTTTAAATACAGGATAATAGGCTACACACATTAAATACTATGCCGGGCAAGAGGCACTCTGACCGGGGTAACATTAGGTGTGCACTGCCCCCCTGGAGCCCTGTGGCACTTGGCACTTGGCACTTGGCACTTTAAACCTTTCATAAGTGCCATAGGTGCCAGACCCCTGACTGGGTCATTTTAAATACAGGATAATAGGCTACACACATTAAATACTATGCCGGGCAAGAGGCACTCTGACCGGGGTAACATTAGGTGTGCACTGCCCCCCTGGAGCCCTGTGGCACTTAGCACTTGGCACTTGGCACTTTAAACCTTTCATAAGTGCCATAGGTGCCAGACCCCTGACTGGGTCATTTTAAATACAGGATAATAGGCTACACACATTAAATACTATGCCGGGCAAGAGGCACTCTGACCGGGGTAACATTAGGTGTGCACTGCCCCCCTGGAGCCCTGTGGCACTTGGCACTTGGCATTTGGCACTTGGCATTTGGCACTTTAAACCTTTCATAAGTGCCATAGAGTGGTAATTGCATAGGATTTCAGGGCTATACACATTAAATACTATGCCGGGCAAGAGGCACTCTGACTGGGGTAACATTAGGTGTGCACTGCCCTGTGGCACTTGGCACTTGGCATTTGGCACTTGGCATTTGGCACTTTAAACCTTTCATAAGTGCCATAGAGTGGTAATT
>NW_024058024.1:62500-71751 GCF_016432855.1 Salvelinus namaycush
CTATGGGAGCACCATACTACGGGCACAAGTCAGTAGGCACCGGCCTAAAGGATTTATGGAGCTTTTCAAAAATGTATGTAGTCACCCGCACTACTGACACCACCTTATGTTAGTTTGGGTTACCAGGTGCCGCTATTGAAATCGAATGAAAACGACTTTTAAGGGCCTGCCCACACCCATGCCCGATATGGGAGCACCATAGTAGGGGTCCAAGTCAGTAGGCACCGGCCTAAGGGATTTATGGAGCTTTTCAAAAAAAGTCCGAAAATATTCTATGTTGAATTATTCAGGAAAAACGACAGAGTGCCCTCTTTTTGGGTTACCAGGTGCCCCTATTGAAATCGAATGAAAACGACTTTTAAGGGCCTGCCCACGCCCATGCCCGATATGGGAGCACCATAGTAGGGGTCCAAGTCAGTAGGCACCGGCCTAAGGGATTTATGGAGCTTTTCAAAAAAAGTCCGAAAATATTCTATGTTGAACTATTCAGGAAAAACGACAGAGTGCCCTCTTTTTGGGTTACCAGGTGCCGCTATTGAAATCGAATGAAAACGACTTTTAAGGGCCTGCCCACACCCATGCCCGATATGGGAGCACCATAGTAGGGGTCCAAGTCAGTAGGCACCGGCCTAAGGGATTTATGGAGCTTTTCAAAAAAAGTCCGAAAATATTCTATGTTGAATTATTCAGGAAAAACGACAGAGTGCCCTCTTTTTGGGTTACCAGGTGCCCCTATTGAAATCGAATGAAAACGACTTTTAAGGGCCTGCCCACACCCATGCCCGATATGGGAGCACCATAGTAGGGGTCCAAGTCAGTAGGCACCGGCCTAAGGGATTTATGGAGCTTTTCAAAAAAAGTCCGAAAATATTCTATGTTGAATTATTCAGGAAAAACGACAGAGTGCCCTCTTTTTGGGTTACCAGGTGCCGCTATTGAAATCGAATGAAAACGACTTTTAAGGGCCTGCCCACACCCATGCCCGATATGGGAGCACCATAGTAGGGGTCCAAGTCAGTAGGCACCGGCCTAAGGGATTTATGGAGCTTTTCAAAAAAAGTCCGAAAATATTCTATGTTGAACTATTCAGGAAAAACGACAGAGTGCCCTCTTTTTGGGTTACCAGGTGCCCCTATTGAAATCGAATGAAAACGACTTTTAAGGGCCTGCCCACGCCCATGCCCGATATGGGAGCACCATAGTAGGGGTCCAAGTCAGTAGGCACCGGCCTAAGGGATTTATGGAGCTTTTCAAAAAAAGTCCGAAAATATTCTATGTTGAATTATTCAGGAAAAACGACAGAGTGCCCTCTTTTTGGGTTACCAGGTGCCGCTATTGAAATCGAATGAAAACGACTTTTAAGGGCCTGCCCACACCCATGCCCGATATGGGAGCACCATAGTAGGGGTCCAAGTCAGTAGGCACCGGCCTAAGGGATTTATGGAGCTTTTCAAAAAAAGTCCGAAAATATTCTATGTTGAATTATTCAGGAAAAACGACAGAGTGCCCTCTTTTTGGGTTACCAGGTGCCCCTATTGAAATCGAATGAAAACGACTTTTAAGGGCCTGCCCACGCCCATGCCCGATATGGGAGCACCATAGTAGGGGTCCAAGTCAGTAGGCACCGGCCTAAGGGATTTATGGAGCTTTTCAAAAAAAGTCCGAAAATATTCTATGTTGAACTATTCAGGAAAAACGACAGAGTGCCCTCTTTTTGGGTTACCAGGTGCCGCTATTGAAATCGAATGAAAACGACTTTTAAGGGCCTGCCCACGACCCATGCCCGATATGGGAGCACCATAGTAGGGGTCCAAGTCAGTAGGCACCGGCCTAAGGGATTTATGGAGCTTTTCAAAAAAGTCCGAAAATATTCTATGTTGAATTATTCAGGAAAAACGACAGAGTGCCCTCTTTTTGGGTTACCAGGTGCCCCTATTGAAATCGAATGAAAACGACTTTTAAGGGCCTGCCCACGCCCATGCCCGATATGGGAGCACCATAGTAGGGGTCCAAGTCAGTAGGCACCGGCCTAAGGGATTTATGGAGCTTTTCAAAAAAAGTCCGAAAATATTCTATGTTGAATTATTCAGGAAAAACGACAGAGTGCCCTCTTTTTGGGTTACCAGGTGCCGCTATTGAAATCGAATGAAAACGACTTTTAAGGGCCTGCCCACGCCCATGCCCGATATGGGAGCACCATAGTAGGGGTCCAAGTCAGTAGGCACCGGCCTAAGGGATTTATGGAGCTTTTCAAAAAAAGTCCGAAAATATTCTATGTTGAATTATTCAGGAAAAACGACAGAGTGCCCTCTTTTTGGGTTACCAGGTGCCCCTATTGAAATCGAATGAAAACGACTTTTAAGGGCCTGCCCACGCCCATGCCCGATATGGGAGCACCATAGTAGGGGTCCAAGTCAGTAGGCACCGGCCTAAGGGATTTATGGAGCTTTTCAAAAAAAGTCCGAAAATATTCTATGTTGAATTATTCAGGAAAAACGACAGAGTGCCCTCTTTTTGGGTTACCAGGTGCCCGCTATTGAAATCGAATGAAAACGACTTTTAAGGGCCTGCCCACGCCCATGCCCGATATGGGAGCACCATAGTAGGGGTCCAAGTCAGTAGGCACCGGCCTAAGGGATTTATGGAGCTTTTCAAAAAAAGTCCGAAAATATTCTATGTTGAACTATTCAGGAAAAACGACAGAGTGCCCTCTTTTTGGGTTACCAGGTGCCGCTATTGAAATCGAATGAAAACGACTTTTAAGGGCCTGCCCACACCCATGCCCGATATGGGAGCACCATAGTAGGGGTCCAAGTCAGTAGGCACCGGCCTAAGGGATTTATGGAGCTTTTCAAAAAAAGTCCGAAAATATTCTATGTTGAATTATTCAGGAAAAACGACAGAGTGCCCTCTTTTTGGGTTACCAGGTGCCCCTATTGAAATCGAATGAAAACGACTTTTAAGGGCCTGCCCACACCCATGCCCGATATGGGAGCACCATAGTAGGGGTCCCAAGTCAGTAGGCACCGGCCTAAGGGATTTATGGAGCTTTTCAAAAAAAGTCCGAAAATATTCTATGTTGAATTATTCAGGAAAAACGACAGAGTGCCCTCTTTTTGGGTTACCAGGTGCCGCTATTGAAATCGAATGAAAACGACTTTTAAGGGCCTGCCCACACCCATGCCCGATATGGGAGCACCATAGTAGGGGTCCCAAGTCAGTAGGCACCGGCCTAAGGGATTTATGGAGCTTTTCAAAAAAAGTCCGAAAATATTCTATGTTGAACTATTCAGGAAAAACGACAGAGTGCCCTCTTTTTGGGTTACCAGGTGCCCCTATTGAAATCGAATGAAAACGACTTTTAAGGGCCTGCCCACGCCCATGCCCGATATGGGAGCACCATAGTAGGGGTCCAAGTCAGTAGGCACCGGCCTAAGGGATTTATGGAGCTTTTCAAAAAAAGTCCGAAAATATTCTATGTTGAACTATTCAGGAAAAACGACAGAGTGCCCTCTTTTTGGGTTACCAGGTGCCCCTATTGAAATCGAATGAAAACGACTTTTAAGGGCCTGCCCACACCCATGCCCGATATGGGAGCACCATAGTAGGGGTCCAAGTCAGTAGGCACCGGCCTAAGGGATTTATGGAGCTTTTCAAAAAAAGTCCGAAAATATTCTATGTTGAATTATTCAGGAAAAACGACAGAGTGCCCTCTTTTTGGGTTACCAGGTGCCCCTATTGAAATCGAATGAAAACGACTTTTAAGGGCCTGCCCACACCCATGCCCGATATGGGAGCACCATAGTAGGGGTCCAAGTCAGTAGGCACCGGCCTAAGGGATTTATGGAGCTTTTCAAAAAAAGTCCGAAAATATTCTATGTTGAACTATTCAGGAAAAACGACAGAGTGCCCTCTTTTTGGGTTACCAGGTGCCGCTATTGAAATCGAATGAAAACGACTTTTAAGGGCCTGCCCACACCCATGCCCGATATGGGAGCACCATAGTAGGGGTCCAAGTCAGTAGGCACCGGCCTAAGGGATTTATGGAGCTTTTCAAAAAAAGTCCGAAAATATTCTATGTTGAATTATTCAGGAAAAACGACAGAGTGCCCTCTTTTTGGGTTACCAGGTGCCCCTATTGAAATCGAATGAAAACGACTTTTAAGGGCCTGCCCACACCCATGCCCGATATGGGAGCACCATAGTAGGGGTCCAAGTCAGTAGGCACCGGCCTAAGGGATTTATGGAGCTTTTCAAAAAAAGTCCGAAAATATTCTATGTTGAATTATTCAGGAAAAACGACAGAGTGCCCTCTTTTTGGGTTACCAGGTGCCGCTATTGAAATCGAATGAAAACGACTTTTAAGGGCCTGCCCACACCCATGCCCGATATGGGAGCACCATAGTAGGGGTCCAAGTCAGTAGGCACCGGCCTAAGGGATTTATGGAGCTTTTCAAAAAAGTCCGAAAATATTCTATGTTGAATTATTCAGGAAAAACGACAGAGTGCCCTCTTTTTGGGTTACCAGGTGCCCCTATTGAAATCGAATGAAAACGACTTTTAAGGGCCTGCCCACACCCATGCCCGATATGGGAGCACCATAGTAGGGGTCCAAGTCAGTAGGCACCGGCCTAAGGGATTTATGGAGCTTTTCAAAAAAAGTCCGAAAATATTCTATGTTGAATTATTCAGGAAAAACGACAGAGTGCCCTCTTTTTGGGTTACCAGGTGCCCCTATTGAAATCGAATGAAAACGACTTTTAAGGGCCTGCCCACGCCCATGCCCGATATGGGAGCACCATAGTAGGGGTCCAAGTCAGTAGGCACCGGCCTAAGGGATTTATGGAGCTTTTCAAAAAAAGTCCGAAAATATTCTATGTTGAACTATTCAGGAAAAACGACAGAGTGCCCTCTTTTTGGGTTACCAGGTGCCGCTATTGAAATCGAATGAAAACGACTTTTAAGGGCCTGCCCACAGCCCATGCCCGATATGGGAGCACCATAGTAGGGGTCCAAGTCAGTAGGCACCGGCCTAAGGGATTTATGGAGCTTTTCAAAAAAAGTCCGAAAATATTCTATGTTGAACTATTCAGGAAAAACGACAGAGTGCCCTCTTTTTGGGTTACCAGGTGCCCCTATTGAAATCGAATGAAAACGACTTTTAAGGGCCTGCCCACACCCATGCCCGATATGGGAGCACCATAGTAGGGGTCCAAGTCAGTAGGCACCGGCCTAAGGGATTTATGGAGCTTTTCAAAAAAGTCCGAAAATATTCTATGTTGAATTATTCAGGAAAAACGACAGAGTGCCCTCTTTTTGGGTTACCAGGTGCCGCTATTGAAATCGAATGAAAACGACTTTTAAGGGCCTGCCCACACCCATGCCCGATATGGGAGCACCATAGTAGGGGTCCCAAGTCAGTAGGCACCGGCCTAAGGGATTTATGGAGCTTTTCAAAAAAGTCCGAAAATATTCTATGTTGAACTATTCAGGAAAAACGACAGAGTGCCCTCTTTTTGGGTTACCAGGTGCCCGCTATTGAAATCGAATGAAAACGACTTTTAAGGGCCTGCCCACGCCCATGCCCGATATGGGAGCACCATAGTAGGGGTCCAAGTCAGTAGGCACCGGCCTAAGGGATTTATGGAGCTTTTCAAAAAAAGTCCGAAAATATTCTATGTTGAATTATTCAGGAAAAACGACAGAGTGCCCTCTTTTTGGGTTACCAGGTGCCGCTATTGAAATCGAATGAAAACGACTTTTAAGGGCCTGCCCACACCCATGCCCGATATGGGAGCACCATAGTAGGGGTCCAAGTCAGTAGGCACCGGCCTAAGGGATTTATGGAGCTTTTCAAAAAAAGTCCGAAAATATTCTATGTTGAATTATTCAGGAAAAACGACAGAGTGCCCTCTTTTTGGGTTACCAGGTGCCGCTATTGAAATCGAATGAAAACGACTTTTAAGGGCCTGCCCACACCCATGCCCGATATGGGAGCACCATAGTAGGGGTCCAAGTCAGTAGGCACCGGCCTAAGGGATTTATGGAGCTTTTCAAAAAAAGTCCGAAAATATTCTATGTTGAACTATTCAGGAAAAACGACAGAGTGCCCTCTTTTTGGGTTACCAGGTGCCCCTATTGAAATCGAATGAAAACGACTTTTAAGGGCCTGCCCACGCCCATGCCCGATATGGGAGCACCATAGTAGGGGTCCAAGTCAGTAGGCACCGGCCTAAGGGATTTATGGAGCTTTTCAAAAAAAGTCCGAAAATATTCTATGTTGAATTATTCAGGAAAAACGACAGAGTGCCCTCTTTTTGGGTTACCAGGTGCCGCTATTGAAATCGAATGAAAACGACTTTTAAGGGCCTGCCCACACCCATGCCCGATATGGGAGCACCATAGTAGGGGTCCAAGTCAGTAGGCACCGGCCTAAGGGATTTATGGAGCTTTTCAAAAAAAGTCCGAAAATATTCTATGTTGAACTTATTCAGGAAAAACGACAGAGTGCCCTCTTTTTGGGTTACCAGGTGCCCCTATTGAAATCGAATGAAAACGACTTTTAAGGGCCTGCCCACGCCCATGCCCGATATGGGAGCACCATAGTAGGGGTCCAAGTCAGTAGGCACCGGCCTAAGGGATTTATGGAGCTTTTCAAAAAAAGTCCGAAAATATTCTATGTTGAACTATTCAGGAAAAACGACAGAGTGCCCTCTTTTTGGGTTACCAGGTGCCGCTATTGAAATCGAATGAAAACGACTTTTAAGGGCCTGCCCACGCCCATGCCCGATATGGGAGCACCATAGTAGGGGTCCAAGTCAGTAGGCACCGGCCTAAGGGATTTATGGAGCTTTTCAAAAAAGTCCGAAAATATTCTATGTTGAATTATTCAGGAAAAACGACAGAGTGCCCTCTTTTTGGGTTACCAGGTGCCGCTATTGAAATCGAATGAAAACGACTTTTAAGGGCCTGCCCACACCCATGCCCGATATGGGAGCACCATAGTAGGGGTCCAAGTCAGTAGGCACCGGCCTAAGGGATTTATGGAGCTTTTCAAAAAAGTCCGAAAATATTCTATGTTGAATTATTCAGGAAAAACGACAGAGTGCCCTCTTTTTGGGTTACCAGGTGCCGCTATTGAAATCGAATGAAAACGACTTTTAAGGGCCTGCCCACGCCCATGCCCGATATGGGAGCACCATAGTAGGGGTCCAAGTCAGTAGGCACCGGCCTAAGGGATTTATGGAGCTTTTCAAAAAAAGTCCGAAAATATTCTATGTTGAATTATTCAGGAAAAACGACAGAGTGCCCTCTTTTTGGGTTACCAGGTGCCGCTATTGAAATCGAATGAAAACGACTTTTAAGGGCCTGCCCACGCCCATGCCCGATATGGGAGCACCATAGTAGGGGTCCAAGTCAGTAGGCACCGGCCTAAGGGATTTATGGAGCTTTTCAAAAAAAGTCCGAAAATATTCTATGTTGAACTATTCAGGAAAAACGACAGAGTGCCCTCTTTTTGGGTTACCAGGTGCCCCTATTGAAATCGAATGAAAACGACTTTTAAGGGCCTGCCCACGCCCATGCCCGATATGGGAGCACCATAGTAGGGGTCCAAGTCAGTAGGCACCGGCCTAAGGGATTTATGGAGCTTTTCAAAAAAAGTCCGAAAATATTCTATGTTGAATTATTCAGGAAAAACGACAGAGTGCCCTCTTTTTGGGTTACCAGGTGCCGCTATTGAAATCGAATGAAAACGACTTTTAAGGGCCTGCCCACACCCATGCCCGATATGGGAGCACCATAGTAGGGGTCCAAGTCAGTAGGCACCGGCCTAAGGGATTTATGGAGCTTTTCAAAAAAAGTCCGAAAATATTCTATGTTGAATTATTCAGGAAAAACGACAGAGTGCCCTCTTTTTGGGTTACCAGGTGCCGCTATTGAAATCGAATGAAAACGACTTTTAAGGGCCTGCCCACGCCCATGCCCGATATGGGAGCACCATAGTAGGGGTCCAAGTCAGTAGGCACCGGCCTAAGGGATTTATGGAGCTTTTCAAAAAAAGTCCGAAAATATTCTATGTTGAACTATTCAGGAAAAACGACAGAGTGCCCTCTTTTTGGGTTACCAGGTGCCCCTATTGAAATCGAATGAAAACGACTTTTAAGGGCCTGCCCACGCCCATGCCCGATATGGGAGCACCATAGTAGGGGTCCAAGTCAGTAGGCACCGGCCTAAGGGATTTATGGAGCTTTTCAAAAAAAGTCCGAAAATATTCTATGTTGAATTATTCAGGAAAAACGACAGAGTGCCCTCTTTTTGGGTTACCAGGTGCCGCTATTGAAATCGAATGAAAACGACTTTTAAGGGCCTGCCCACACCCATGCCCGATATGGGAGCACCATAGTAGGGGTCCAAGTCAGTAGGCACCGGCCTAAGGGATTTATGGAGCTTTTCAAAAAAGTCCGAAAATATTCTATGTTGAACTATTCAGGAAAAACGACAGAGTGCCCTCTTTTTGGGTTACCAGGTGCCGCTATTGAAATCGAATGAAAACGACTTTTAAGGGCCTGCCCACACCCATGCCCGATATGGGAGCACCATAGTAGGGGTCCAAGTCAGTAGGCACCGGCCTAAGGGATTTATGGAGCTTTTCAAAAAAGTCCGAAAATATTCTATGTTGAATTATTCAGGAAAAACGACAGAGTGCCCTCTTTTTGGGTTACCAGGTGCCCCTATTGAAATCGAATGAAAACGACTTTTAAGGGCCTGCCCACGCCCATGCCCGATATGGGAGCACCATAGTAGGGGTCCAAGTCAGTAGGCACCGGCCTAAGGGATTTATGGAGCTTTTCAAAAAAGTCCGAAAATATTCTATGTTGAATTATTCAGGAAAAACGACAGAGTGCCCTCTTTTTGGGTTACCAGGTGCCGCTATTGAAATCGAATGAAAACGACTTTTAAGGGCCTGCCCACACCCATGCCCGATATGGGAGCACCATAGTAGGGGTCCAAGTCAGTAGGCACCGGCCTAAGGGATTTATGGAGCTTTTCAAAAAAAGTCCGAAAATATTCTATGTTGAACTTATTCAGGAAAAACGACAGAGTGCCCTCTTTTTGGGTTACCAGGTGCCGCTATTGAAATCGAATGAAAACGACTTTTAAGGGCCTGCCCACGCCCATGCCCGATATGGGAGCACCATAGTAGGGGTCCCAAGTCAGTAGGCACCGGCCTAAGGGATTTATGGAGCTTT
>NW_024058025.1:0-2500 GCF_016432855.1 Salvelinus namaycush
CTCCTCTCTTCACCTCTATCCTATCGCTCTCCTCTCCACCCTCAGCCATGTACCTCTCCTCTCCTCTCCTCTCCTCTCCTCTCCTCTCCTCTCCTCTCCTCTCCTCTCCTCTCCTCTCCTCTCCTCTCCTCTCCTCTCCTCTCCTCTCCTCTCCTCCTCTCAGTACCTAATACAATATATTTCCTATTAGTCTTAAGCTAATAGCACTCTAAGCCATTTTGATATGATAACAAAGTCACAACTAGAATTAGTAAATTAACTGTATTGTTGGTTAAGGGTTAAGGGCTTGTAAGTAAGCATTTCACGGTAAGGTCTACACCTGTCGTATGTGACAAATAAAATGTGATTTGATTTGATTTGACATTCCACGAAACCTCTATAGAAAAGCTGTGACACCTACTGAATCAACCAACACTATCCTTCATGCAACCTAAGGGAAGACCCATTTTCCTGTTACCTCATAGAACATGGGTTGTTTCTGAGCAACATACATTCAAGTTATGTTATGCTAATCTAACATTGTCTATGCCTGCCACTATGTAACGATGTAGTAACAGATGGTAGATGACATTAAGTGTCAGATACGTCTGCATTAGTACACACTCTTTAGTACAGACTATTTAGTACACATTCTTTGGTACACACTCTTTAGTACACACTATTTAGTACACACTATTTAGTACAGTCTATAGTACAGTCTATAGTACACAGTATTTAGTACAGTCTTTAGTACAGCCTTTAGTACACAGTCTTTAGTACACAGTCTTTAGTACACAGTCTTTAGTACACAATCTTTAGTACACAATCTTTAGTACACAGTCTTTAGTACACAGTCTTTAGTACACAATCTTTAGTACACAATCTTTAGTACACAGTCTTTAGTACACAATCTTTAGTACACAGTCTTTAGTACACAGTCTTTAGTACACAATCTTTAGTACACAATCTTTAGTACACAGTCTTTAGTACACAATCTTTAGTACACAGTCTATAGTACACAATCTTTAGTACACAATCTTTAGTACACAGTCTTTAGTACACAATCTTTAGTACACAGTCTATAGTACACAGTCTATAGTACAGCCTTTAGTACACAGTCTATAGTACAGTCTTTCATACACAGTCTTTAGTACACAGTCTATAGTACAGCCTTTAGTACACAGTCTTTAGTACACAATCTTTAGTACACAGTCTTTAGTACAGTCTTTAGTACACAGTCTTTAGTACACAGTCTATAGTACAGCCTTTAGTACACAGTCTTTAGTACACAATCTTTAGTACACAATCTTTAGTACACAGTCTTTAGTACAGTCTTTAGTACACAGTCTTTAGTACACAGTCTATAGTACAGCCTTTAGTACACAGTCTTTAGTACACAGTCTATAGTACAGTCTTTAGTACACAGTCTATAGTACAGCCTTTAGTACACAGTCTTTAGTACACAATCTTTAGTACACAATCTTTAGTACAGTCTTTAGTACACAGTCTTTAGTACACAGTCTATAGTACAGCCTTTAGTACACAGTCTTTAGTACACAGTCTATAGTACAGCCTTTAGTACACAGTCTTTAGTACACAGTCTATAGTACAGTCTTTCGTACACAGTCTTTAGTACACAGTCTATAGTACAGCCTTTAGTACATAGTCTTTAGTACAGTCTTTCGTACACAGTCTTTAGTACACAATCTTTAGTACAGTCTTTAGTACACAGTCTTTCGTACACAATCTTTAGTACACAATCTTTAGTACAGCCTTTAGTACACAGTCTATAGTACAGTCTTTCGTACACAGTCTTTAGTACACAGTCTATAGTACAGTCTTTAGTACACAGTCTTTAGTACAGTCTTTAGTACACAGTCTTTAGTACAGACTTTAGTACACAGTCTTTAGTACAGTCTTTAGTACACAGTCTTTAGTACAGTCTTTAGTACACAGTCTTTAGTACAGTCTTTAGTACACAGTCTTTAGTACAGTCTATAGTACACAGTCTTTAGTACAGCCTTTAGTACAGTCTTTAGTACACAATCTTTAGTACAGTCTATAGTACACAGTCTTTAGTACAGCCTTTAGTACAGTCTATAGTACACAGTCTTTAGTACAGCCTTTAGTACAGTCTTTAGTACACAATCTTTAGTACACAGTCTTTAGTACAGTCTTTAGTACACAGTCTTTAGTACAGTCTTTAGTACACAGTCTTTAGTACACAGTCTTTAGTACACAGTCTTTAGTACAGTCTTTAGTACACAGTCTTTAGTACACAGTCTTTAGTACAGTCTTTAGTACACAGTCTTTAGTACAGTCTTTAGTACAGTCTTTAGTACAGTCTTTAGTACACAATCTTTAGTACACAGTCTTTAGTACACAATCTTTAGTACACAGTCTTTAGTACAGTCTTTAGTACACAGTCTTTAGTACACAATCTTTAGTACACAGTCTTTAGTACACAATCTTTAGTACAGTCTTTAGTACAGTCTTTAGTACAGTCTTTAGTACACAGTCT
>NW_024058025.1:5000-20000 GCF_016432855.1 Salvelinus namaycush
ATTACCTAGCAACTAAACAGCCAAATGACATCTGCCTGCCGCCCCCTAACAACCAACAACCCAACATCATAGTCATTATTTTTCATACAGGAAGCGCAGAGTAAGAGAAAAGAACACTGGTGTCGTTCTGGAGGAAAATAATAGACGCTATTCAATGAAACACTGAAACCAGGTGGAAGTGGATATAGGACAAAAACAACTGTGAAATGAGCTATTCTCCACGGAAGTTGTATGTAGGGAGGCAATGTGTCAGTCAGACTCAGACAGAATCTCAAGCACAACATCAAAATATATGAAACAACCCCCCCCCCCCCCCCCCCCCAATATCTGTGTATCAATGAAATCATGCTTTCATTTTTGGAATTCCCATCAACAGGTTTTGGATTGATCAGGGTCCAAACTGTCTCCACCACACTGCCTCTCTAGGACTCCAGCCACCCAGTCTGTCTCTATCTGGTTGAACTATATGGCTCTGTCCCAAATGGAACACTGTCCCTCTAGGACTCCAGCCACCCAGTCTGTCTCTATCTGGTTGAACTATATGGCTCTGTCCCAAATGGAACACTGTCTCTCTAGGACTCCAGCCACCCAGTCTGTCTCTATCTGGTTGAACTATATGGCTCTGTCCCAAATGGAACACTGTCCCTCTAGGACTCCAGCCACCCAGTCTGTCTCTATCTGGTTGAACTATATGGCTCTGTCCCAAATGGAACACTGTCCCTCTAGGACTCCAGCCACCCAGTCTGTCTCTATCTGGTTGAACTATATGGCTCTGTCCCAAATGGAACACTGTCCCTCTAGGACTCCAGCCACCCAGGCTGTCTCTATCTGGTTGAACTATATGGCTCTGTCCCAAATGGAACACTGTCCCTCTAGGACTCCAGCCACCCAGTCTGTCTCTATCTGGTTGAACTATATGGCTCTATCCCAAATGGAATACTGTCCCTCTAGGACTCCAGCCACCCAGTCTGTCTCTATCTGGTTGAACTATATGGCTCTGTCCCAAATGGAACACTGTCCCTCTAGGACTCCAGCCACCCAGGCTGTCTCTATCTGGTTGAACTATATGGCTCTGTCCCAAATGGAACACTGCCTCTCTAGGACTCCAGCCACCCAGTCTGTCTCTATCTGGTTGAACTATATGGCTCTGATGGAAGACTGTGTGTGGTTCATGATGAGGTCTGTTGTGGCTCTGAGAATCACCTGATAGATCAGTTACTGACAAGCATCCATCTTGTCTCTCACTGCTTTGAGGGAGTGATCTCTGGAGGCTGTGTTTGTCAGGAGGAAAAATCATCCTTTATCGTGTGTGTGTGTGTGTGTGTGTGTGTGTGTGTGTGTGTGTGTGTGTGTGTGTGTGTGTGTGTGTGTGTGTGTGTGTGTGTGTGTGTGTGTGTGTCTGTGTCTGTGTCTGTGTCTGTGTCTGTGTGTGTGTCTGTGTCTGTGTCTGTGTCTGTGTCTGTGTCTGTGTCTGTGTCTGTGTCTGTGTCTGTGTCTGTGTGTGTGTGTGTGTGTGTGTGTGTGTGTGTGTGTGTGTGTGTGTTTTTTTTTATGTGTCCCTTGAGCTCATTGAGACTCATGATGTATTGACCCATCAGAGAGAATGTAGAATCTGGTCTCATGCTGCTGTTGAAGAAGAGAGAGAATGATAACTCCCTCTCTCTGTCTCTCTCTGTCTCTGTCTCTGTCTCTCATTCTCTCTCTCCCTCTCTCTCTCTCTCCCTGTCTCTGTCTCTCGCTCTCTCCCTCTCAATTCAATTCAATTCATTTTGCTTTATTGGCATGACGTAACAATGTACATATTGCCAAAGCTTATTTTGGATATTTACAATATAAATATAAATAAAAATGAGAATCAAAATTGTCAACGGGACAACAGTGACAACAATAACCAAGGGTTAAAATAACCATACATTCAACAATAACAATAAGCATACAGTAGAGGACATGTGCAGGTTGATTGGTTTGTCAGACACTGTCCCTCAACTTATGGCAGGCAGCAATGTAGTGCGCTGCCAACCCACAGCTCACTGTGTCCTCCCCCAACAGGACGGGTAGCCTATCCTCATTAGAGAGGTCTTTGAAACCTTGAATAAGGGTTTCAAATTTGGGAAAATGACACTCTAATGGTTTTGTATTTTTGACATTTTGTCAGATAATGCTGCTCCGTCTCAGGTTCTGCTGTTGTGCAGTGGTTGCACAGCCTTTCCTCTACAGGGAGCCAGGTTTTCCTGTGTCTACCCTTCTCAATGGCAAGGCTGTGCTCACTGAGCCTGTACTTTGTCAAGGTTTTTCTAAGGTTTTGATCAGTAACATGGTCAAATATTAAGCCTCTCTCTCTCTCTCTCTCTCTCTCTCTCTCTCTCTCTCTCTCTCTCTCTCTCTCTCTCTCTCTCTCTCTCTCTCTCTCTCTCTCTCTCTCTCTCTGTCTCTCTCTCTCTCTCTCTCTCTGTCTCTATCTCTCGTTCTCTCTCTCTCTTCTCTCTCTGTCTCTCTCTTCTCTCTCTGTCTCTTGTTCTCTCTCTCTCTCAATTCAATTCAATTCAATTCAAGGGGCTTTATTGGCATGGGAAACATGTGTTAACATTGCCAAAGCAAGTGAGGTAGATATTATACAAAAGTGAAATAAACAATACAAATTAACAGTAAACATTACACATACAGAAGTTTCAAAACAATAAAGACATTACAAATGTTATATTATATATATACAGTGTTGTAACAATGTACAAATGGTTAAAGCACACAAGTTAAAATAAATAAGCATAAATATGGGTTGTATTTACAATGGTGTTTGTTCTTCACTGGTTGCCCTTTTCTTGTGGCAACAGGTCACAAATCTTGCTGCTGTGATGGCACACTGTGGAATTTCTCCCAGTAGATATGGGAGTTTATCAAAATTGGATTTGTTTTCAAATTCTTTGTGGATCTGTGTAATCTGAGGGAAATATGTCTCTCTAATATGGTCATACATTGGGCAGGAGGTTAGGAAGTGCAGCTCAGTTTCCACCTCATTTTGTGGGCAGTGTGCACATAGCCTGTCTTCTCTTGAGAGCCATGTCTGCCTACGGCGGCCTTTCTCAATAGCAAGGCTATGCTCACTGAGTCTGTACATAGTCAAAGCTTTCCTTAAGTTTGGGTCAGTCACAGTGGTCAGGTATTCTGCCACTGTGTACTCTCTGTTTAGGGCCAAATAGCATTCTAGTTTGCTCTGTTTTTTTGTTAATTCTTTCCAATGTGTCAAGTAATTATCTTTTTGTTTTCTCATGATTTGGTTGGGTCTAATTGTGCTGTTGTCCTGGGGCTCTGTGGGGTGTGTTTGTGTTTGTGAACAGAGCCCTAGGACCAGCTTGCTTAGGGGACTCTTCTCCAGGTTCATCTCTCTGTAGGTGATGGCTTTGTTATGGAAGGTTTGGGAATCGCTTCCTTTTAGGTGGTTGTAGAATTTAACGGCTCTTTTCTGGATTTTGATAATTAGTGGGTATCGGCCTAATTCTGCTCTGCATGCATTATTTGGTGTTCTACGTTGTACACGGAGGATATTTTTGCAGAATTCTGCATGCAGAGTCTCAATTTGGTGTTTGTCCCATTTTGTGAAATCTTGGTTGGTGAGCGGACCCCAGACCTCACAACCATAAAGGGCAATGGGCTCTATGACTGATTCAAGTATTTTTAGCCAGATCCTAATTGGTATGTTGAAATTTATGTTCCTTTTGATGGCATAGAAGGCCCTTCTTGCCTTGTCTCTCAGATCGTTCACAGCTTTGTGGAAGTTACCTGTGGTGCTGATGTTTAGGCCGAGGTATGTATAGTTTTTTGTGTGCTCTAGGGCAACGGTGTCTAGATGGAATTTGTGGTCCTGGTGACTGGACCTTTTTTGGAACACCATTATTTTGGTCTTACTGAGATTTACTGTCAGGGCCCAGGTCTGACAGAATCTGTGCAGAAGATCTAGGTGCTGCTGTAGGCCCTCCTTGGTTGGTGACAGAAGCACCAGATCATCAGCAAACAGTAGACATTTGACTTCGGATTCTAGTAGGGTGAGACCGGGTGCTGCAGACTGTTCTAGTGCCCGCGCCAATTCGTTGATATATATGTTGAAGAGGGTGGGGCTTAAGCTGCATCCCTGTCTCACCCCACGACCCTGTGTGAAGAAATGTGTGTGTTTTTTGCCAATTTTAACCGCACACTTGTTGTTTGTGTACATGGATTTTATAATGTCGTATGTTTTACCCCCAACACCACTTTCCATCAATTTGTATAGCAGACCCTCATGCCAAATTGAGTCGAAGGCTTTTTTGAAATCAACAAAGCATGAGAAGACTTTGCCTTTGTTTTGGTTTGTTTGGTTGTCAATTAGGGTGTGTAGGGTGAATACATGGTCTGTTGTACGGTAATTTGGTAAAAAGCCAATTTGACATTTGCTCAGTACATTGTTTTCATTGAGGAAATGTATGAGTCTGCTGTTAATGATAATGCAGAGGATTTTCCCAAGGTTACTGTTGACGCATATTCCACGGTAGTTATTGGGGTCAAATTTGTCTCCACTTTTGTGGATTGGGGTGATCAGTCCTTGGTTCCAAATATTGGGGAAGATGCCAGAGCTAAGGACGATGTTAAAGAGTTTTAGTATAGCCAATTGGAATTTGTTGTCTGTATATTTGATCATTTCATTAAGGATACCATCAACACCACAGGCCTTTTTGGGTTGGAGGGTTTTTATTTTGTCCTGTAACTCATTCAAGGTAATTGGAGAATCCAGTGGGTTCTGGTAGTCTTTAATAGTTGATTCTAGGATTTCTATTTGATCATGTATATGTTTTTGCTCTTTATTCTTTGTTATAGAGCCAAAAAGATTGGAGAAGTGGTTTACCCATACATCTCCATTTTGGATAGATAATTCTTCGTGTTGTTGTTTGTTTAGTGTTTTCCAATTTTCCCAGAATTGGTTAGAGTCTATGGAGTCTTCAATTACATTGAGCTGATTTCTGACGTGCTGTTCCTTCTTTTTCTGTAGTGTATTTCTGTATTGTTTTAGTGATGCACCATAGTGAAGGCGTAGACTCAGGTTTTCCGGGTCTCTATGTTTTTGGTTGGACAGGTTTCTCAATTTATTTCTTAGATTTTTGCATTCTTTATCAAACCATTTGTCATTGTTGTTCATTTTCTTCGGTTTTCTATTTGAGATTTTTAGATTTGATAGGGAAGCTGAGAGGTCAAATATACTGTTAAGATTTTCTACTGCCAAGTTTACACCTTCACTATTGCAGTGGAACATTTTACCCAGGAAGTTGTCTAAAAGGGATTGAATTTGCTGTTGCCTAATTGTTTTTTGGTAGGTTTCCAAACTGCATTCCTTCCATCTATAGCATTTCTTAATGTTACTCAGTTCCTTTGGCTTTGATGCCTCATGATTGAGTATTGCTCTGTTCAAGTAGACTGTGATTTTGCTGTGGTCTGATAGGGGTGTCAGTGGGCTGACTGTGAACGCTCTGAGAGACTCTGGGTTGAGGTCAGTGATAAAGTAGTCTACAGTGCTACTGCCAAGAGATGAGCTATAGGTGAACCTACCATAGGAGTCCCCTCGAAGCCTACCATTGACTATGTACATACCCAGCGTGCGACAGAGCTGCAGGAGTTGTGACCTGTTTTTGTTGGTTATGTTGTCATAGTTGTGCCTAGGGGGGCATATGGGGGAGGGAATGCTGTCACCTGCAGGCAGGTGTTTGTCCCCCTGTGTGCTGAGGGTGTCAGGTTCTTGTCCAGTTCTGGCATTTAGGTCGCCACAGACTAATACATGTCCCTGGGCCTGGAAATGATTGATTTCCCCCTCCAGGATGGAGAAGCTGTCTTTATTAAAGTATGGGGATTCTAGTGGGGGGATATAGGTAGCACACAGGAGGACATTTTTCTCTGTTAAGATAATTTCCTTTTGAATTTCTAGCCAAATGTAAAATGTTCCTGTTTTGATTAATTTAATGGAGTGAGTTAGGTCTGCTCTATACCAAATTAGCATTCCCCCTGAGTCCCTTCCCTGTTTCACACCTGGTAGTTTGGTGGATGGGACTACCAGCTCTCTGTAACCTAGAGGGCAACCAGTGGGTCCGTCTCCGCTATACCATGTTTCTTGCAGGATGACAATGTCTGCATTACCGATTTCTTTGGTGAAGTCCGGGTTCCTGCTCTTTAGGCCAAAGGCAGATGACCTCAGGCCTTGGATATTCCAGGATGATATAGTGAAGGCTTTTTGTTCCATAAAGTGTCCAATGTTGTTGGCCGTGTGGTTTGGCCTCAGGCCAGTAAGTGTGAGCAGAGCCTGCTGAGCATCTGGTACATGCCGTTGGCTTGGGCGAGTGTAAGAGTGGGGGTTGGGCCTGTTTGCCCGCTCACTACCTGGGCGTATGTGTGACTTCCATGTTGATGCCCTCTTTGCGGGGGTGGGGTGCATGGGGTGGGCAGGAGTGGCATAGGTCTGATCTGAGGGAGCCTAAATGGGGTGTGGGCATGGTTGATGTGGGGGGGTGTTGATTGGTTGGGGTGGGGGTGTGGATGTGTCTGGGGGTGCTGTGGTCTGGATGTAAGTCCTCTTGGCGTGGGTCCTCTATGTGTAGGTCCACGGGGGGGTCCTGCAGGTCTTGGAGGGTGTCTCGCTGGTCTGGGTGGGGTGTCTATTGATCTGTTGCTCCTGTGTGAAGTGTTGGGGCTGCGTTTGAGAGCGATGTCCTTTAGAGTCCGGGCAAAGGTGGGCACTGCTGCCTTATAGAGGTGGACCTGGTCATAGAGGCTGTTCAAGTCCAGGGTGGAGTGGTGGGCCAGGAAAACATTTGGTTTTGAGGCACAGTCACGGGAAATGCTTGCGTTTACCCGCTGTATTGTAGCAGGGTGGAAGTCTTTTCGTGGTAGCAGGGTGGAGATAACCACTTGTGCATTGGGGAAAGTAGAAGAAGCTTTTTCAATCACTCCCTTCAGTGCTGTGGCCACCCTTTCCTGCTGTGCTCTCAGGTCGTTTGTGCCTGTGTGTATTATTATGTGGCTAGGTGAGCCTAGTTTGTCCTCAGACAGAAGGTCTAGGGTGCACTGGGTGTTTGGACACCAGAGTTTAGACACACTGTGTTTGGGAAAAAGTTTTTTTTCTTCTATATATTTCCCATTTGAGTCCATAAGGAGAACAATCTGTGTCTTGTGTTTGTTCTCAGTGGGTGTGGGGGGGTTGTCAGGAGGGCTATCAGGGTGGCTGACAGGGGGGGTGCTCAGGGGGGGTGAGAGCTGCTGGGCTTGGGGTTTTTCTTTTGTCTGTTCTGCTGTGATGTTGACTCTATGGTCAGGGTCTGGTGTGGACTGTTCTGCTGTGGTGTCGAGACTTTTGTCCGGTGCTGAGGTGGGCTGTTCTGCTGGCGTCTCTGTGGGGATGGCCACCTCCCTAGTGGGTTGTTCTCTGTCACATGCCATCCCCCTCAACCTCTCCTCCAGCAGTCTGATCCTCTCCTCCATCCCCCTCTCCCTCTCCTCCAGCAGTCTGATCCTCTCCTCTAGTGCTTTGTTCTGCTCCTGCTTCTGCTCTTTCTCCTGTTGAAGTTGTCTCACCACTGTCCAGAGTGCAGATATGTCTCTCTCCACCTCCAGCTCTCCTGGTCTGGTTAAGGGGTTGTTGTGCTGGACTGTTGTCTGGGTCTGTGCTGACTGGAGTGTAATCACCTGCTGTTCCAGCTCCACCTGCCTTACCTCCAGCTGGGTGAATTTATCCTTCATTTCAATGAGGGAGAAGTGCTCTGTACTGGGAGGTTGACTGTCTGCTGAGGGTTGCTCGTCTGTGGGGTTATATGATGAAGAGGTCTGGTCTGACCCGCTTGGGGTGGGGGTATCTCTCTCTGTCTCTTGTTCTCTCTCTCCCTCTCTCTCTCTCCCTCTCTCTCTCTCTCTCTCTCTCTCTGTCTCTATCTCTCTCTCTCTCTCTCTGTCTCGTTCTCTCTCTCTCTCTGTCTCGTTCTCTCTCTCTCTGTCTCTTGTTCTCTCGTTCTCTCTCTCTCTCTCTGTCTCTATCTCTCTCTCTCTCTGTCTCTTGTTCTCTCTCTCTCTCCCTCTGTCTCTCTATCTCTCTCTCCCTCTCTGTCTCTTGCTCTCTCTCTCTCTCTCTCTCTCTCTCTCTCTCTCTCTCTCTCTCTCTCTCTCTCTCTCTCTCTCTCTCTCTCTCTCTCTGTCTGTCTGTCTGTCTGTCTGTCTGTCTGTCTGTCTGTCTGTCTGTCTGTCTGTCTGTCTGTCTGTCTGTCTGTCTGTCTGTCTGTCTGTCTGTCTGTCTGTCTGTCTCTCTCTCTCTCTCTCTCTGTCTCTATCTCTCTCTCTCTTCTCTCTCTGTCTCTCTCTTCTCTCTCTGTCTCTTGTTCTCTCTCTCTCTCTCTGTCTCTTGTTCTCTCTCTCCCTCTCTCTCTCTCCCTCTCTCTCTCTCTCTCTCTCTGTCTCGTTCTCTCTCTCTCTCTCTCTGTCTCGTTCTCTCTCTCTCTCTGTCTCGTTCTCTCTCTCTCTCTGTCTCTTGTTCTCTCGTTCTCTCTCTGTCTCTGTCTCTGTCTCTGTCTCTGTCTCTGTCTCTGTCTCTCTCTCTCTCTCTCTCTCTCTCTCTCGTCGGAGTGCATGCTGGGAGTGAGTCGTCAAACAGGAGTGATTGTGAGAGCGACTGGAATTCTTTTCACTCTATTGGGTTTTGGTATGTTTATATATATATATTGATTAGTTTAGTTGTTTTAAGGGTATCTTGTCTAACTATCACTAAGCACGTATAAGGGTGGTGGGATCGTTGAGGTTGTTTTTTTTCCGCGAGGGCACAACCAGCGGGTGGGGCTGGTTGAAATGGCCACTCGTGGAAGTTTGGAGTATGAAAAACTTAGTCGGCGCAATGGAATAAAAATTCCTGCAGCGGCTGGGTGTTCAGTGGAAGAATGTAGCTTGGCTGTGGGTGCTATCATTGGGTATGATAGCATCAAATCAGCCTCAAGGATGAATAGCGCAGTAGTGATATTCTTAGATTCCATTGAAAAGGTGAATACGATGGTTGAGAGAGGTGTTGTGTTGCGGGAGACACAGACGCCGGTATTTCCACTTATGAATCCGGCGAAGAAAGTTATATTGTCTAACGTACCACCATTTGTTAGAGATGAAGTGTTGGAGCGAGAGTTATCTCGTCATGGTCAAATTGTATCTACAATAAAGAAGGTTCTGTTTGGATGCAAATCTCCGTTGCTGAAACATGTCGTGACTCATAGGAGACAAGTGCATATGATATTAAAAAAGGACGTTGATGAACTGAATTTAGCGTTCAGTTTTAAGATTGATGGATTTGATTATGTTTTTTACGCTTCTACTGAATCAATGAAATGTTTTGGTTGTGGAAGAGAGGGGCATTTGGTGCGTAGTTGTCCCGAGAATGAGCGCGCAGAGCCTGGTAGTAGCTCTAGTGATGGTGCAGCTAAAGCATCAACGCGAAGGGATGAACATGCTAAGGGTGCAGGGGAACGGAGAAGGTGGGCAGATGTGGTTGGAAAAGTAGGAGAGGAAGGCATTGTGGATAAGGGGGCAATTGTGGTAGATCAGAACAAAGAGGGAGGGGAAGCAGTAGGTGAGATGGCGACTGCCGTCGCTGAGGTGGTGCTGGAAAATGAAATTGGAGATAAAGAGGAGATTGAAATAACGGAAAAGGAAGCAGCTGTTTTCAAAGTACCGAGGAGTAAAAGGAAGAATTTAAGGGGTGGTGAAGGGTCTAATTCTAAGAGGAAGGTAGAGATTGATAAATCAGTTGAGGATGAACAGGTTGTAGAGATGGTGGAGTTTTCTTCTGGAGAGGATAGCGAGAGTGAGTCATCTGACGCGTCACAACAAAATAGCGAGATAAATGGGGTGGAAGGGAGGTATGGGACTAAGAAGGTATGTCAATTTCTGAAGTTGACAAAAGGGAAGAAATATATGCAGGATTATAATATAACTGATTTTTTCCCTGAAAGTGAATTGTTTATTGAATCAGCAAAGTTTCTGATGTCAAAAATTACAGGGGGAGGTTTGACAAGCCCTGAAATTGCTAGACTCAAGAAAGTGGTCACGAGAGTGATAAGTGATGTAAATTCTAAAGAAAATGAAAGAGTTCAGTTGCAGTTTTAACTCTGTAAAGAGATGTGGTGTCTGTATCTTCCTCTGTATATTTTTTTCATCCATGAGCAGTTTTAAGATTTCTTCTTTAAACGTAAATGGGGAAAGAGATGGTAAAAAAAGAGCAATAGTGTATGAGTTAATTAGGGGAAAGGGAAGTGACATAAATTTTCTACAAGAAACGCATAGTAATTTGGAAAATGAAGTTATGTGGCAACAGGAGTGGGGGGGGACAGTGGTGTGTAGTCATAAAAACTCAAAAAGTGGGGGTGTGGCTATATTGTTCTCAAGAGGGTTTTTGCCTTTGTCATATGAGGTTGAAGAGGTAGTTGAGGGGAGGTTATTAAAAGTTAGAGCAAGGTATGAAAACATCACTATGTGTCTGATAAATGTATATGCCCCAGTGGTGGCAGTTGAGAGGGTATGTTTTTTAGAGACATTATCAAATACCATTGAGAAATGTAACAATGAAGATTATTTATTTATTGCTGGGGACTTTAACTGCACAGTCAGCGATTTAGATAGAAATCACCAAGAACCTCATATAGCCTCAAGGAAGTTTTTAAAACGCCTCATTGTAACACATGAACTGTGTGATATTTGGCGGAGTCAACATGGAAGCACAAGGCAGTACACCTGGGCGCATGTGAGAGAGAACACCATCTCTATGGCCAGGTTAGATAGGTTTTATTGTTTTGAGCATCAATCTCAGGTCTGTAAATCAAGTGTGATAACCCCAGTGGGATTTTCTGATCATTGTTTAATAACAGAGGTGGTGTTCATTAACGATGTAAAACCCAAAAGCGCATACTGGCATTTTAATATAACTTTATTGAGTGATGCTCACTTCAGGAAATGTTTTAGTTTTTTATGGGAAAGGTGGAGGTCTCAAAAGGCCAGTTTTGTATCCCTTCAACAGTGGTGGGATATAGGGAAAATCCAGATTCAACAATTCTGTAATCAATACACGAGGAATGTCACCAAGGATATCACCAGATCAATGAAAGCCCTAGAGTTTGAAATAGTGGAACTCATGACGTTGGGTGAGACCACAGGAGATCGAGGCCATACTCAGGCCCTCAAGAGGAAAAAAGCTGCATTGGCAGACCTGCTGGGTATCAGAGCACAGGGGGCATTGGTGAGAAGTAAGTTTCAGGGAATCTCTGAAATGGATGCCTCATCCAAATTTTTCTTTGGTTTAGAGAAAAAGAATGGACAAAGAAAAATTATTCATTGTCTCAAATCAGCTGTTGGACAAGAGCTCAATAGCCCTAGTGAAATTAGAAAGAGGGCAGTAGAGTTCTATGCTGAGCTCTACAAGTGTGAGTACAAAGAGGATAAAACAGTGACACAGCAGTTCCTTGATGGGCTCCCACAGGTGGCTGCAGAAGCTCAGGTTGAGCTTGAGCAACCATTGTCTTTGCAGGAGTTATACACTGCATTAAAAGGCATGGAAAATGGAAGAGCACCAGGCATTGATGGGCTTCCCGTTGACTTTTTTAAGTCTTTTTGGGCTATGTTGGGAGAGGATTGGCTAGCAGTAGTTAATGATAGTTTAACCGGAGGGTTACTACCAATAAGCTGCAGAAGGGCTGTCCTCACCCTACTGCCCAAAAAGGGTGACCCTAGGGAGCTGAAGAACTGGAGGCCGGTGGCTTTATTGTGCACTGATTATAAGATCCTGTCCAAGGCTTTGTCCAACAGGCTGAGGGAGGTGATGGGGCAAATCATACATACGGACCAGTCCTACTGTGTTCCTGGCAGGCAGATAGGGGATAACATTTCTCTGATTCGTGATTTTTTGGCCGTCTCTAGGGCTATTGGGTTGGATGCTGGTCTAATTTCAATTGATCAGGAAAAGGCATTTGACCGAGTTGAACATCAATATTTATGGCACACGTTTGAGGCGTTTGGGTTCAGCTCTGGTTTTATTGCCATGATAAAGGTGATATATGGTGACATTGAAAGTGTATTGAAAGTTAACGGTGGTTTGAGTGCTCCTTTTAAAGTGTGTAGAGGTATTAGGCAGGGATGTTCTTTATCAGGGATGTTATATGCCATTGCTATAGAGCCACTACTAAATAGCATTAGAAGTCGCATTGAAGGGGTGTACCTTTCAGAGGATATTCCTCCTATTCGTCTCTCAGCCTATGCTGATGATGTAGTTGTTTTAGTGAAAAATCAAGCGGAGGTGGATAGTTTGAGTCTAATGGTTGATCGTTTTAGGGGAATATCCTCTGCAAAAGTAAATTGGGAAAAGAGTTGTGCTTTACAGATTGGAGAATGGTCTGGAGGGATCATGGCTTTGCCAGGGGGGCTGGAATGGTGTAAGGGAGGTTTTAAGTATCTTGGAGTGTACCTAGGAGATGAGGGGACTATGGAAAAAAATTGGATTGGGGTGGTTGAAATGGTGGAAGGGAGGATGAGGAGATGGCGTTGGTTGTTATCTCGAATGTCATATAGGGGGCGAACTATTATAGTTAACAATGTGATTGCCTCTGCATTATGGCATCGGTTGTCAGTTTTAGAACCACCATCTGGCCTTCTAGCTAAGATACAGGCAATTATTGTGGATTTCTTTTGGGATAAATATCACTGGGTTCCACAAAGTGTTTTGTATTTGTCAAAAGAGGAGGGGGGACAAGGTCTTGTACATCTTGCTAGTAGGGCTGCTGCTTTCCGGTTACAGTTTATTCAAAGGTTGCTTTATGGACCGGAAAATGTGGTGTGGAGAGGGGTAGCAGGTCTTGTATTACAGAGGGTTGGAGGATTAGGTTTAAAGAAGGCTTTATTTCTGGTTGATAGTAGCCAGATTTCTAGGGAGGGAGTACCTCCGTTTTACAGAGGTCTTCTCAGAGTGTGGAGCATAATGAAGGTGTCCAGACGAACTTCAGCGGAGTCAGTGCATTGGTTGTTGGAGGAACCTCTGGTGTATGGGGCAAGACTGGATTGTACAACTGCAGCTGTTCCACATTTCTCCAAGATTCTGGTGAAGGGCAAAATTATCACCTTAAAACAGTTAATGGCCATGGCTGGGCCCGCCTTAATGGATGGAAGACGGGTGGCTGAACATTTGGGCGTGAGGTCGGAAAGGATTGTCGGACAAATGCTGGGAAGCTGCAGGAAGGCTCTGTCAGCGGAAGAGTGGGGTATGCTTAATAGCCACAAGAAGAAGGTACAAGATGAAGACGTCTCATTTCCAAGACTAGGGATTACACCAAATATCCCAGAGTCAGAAAAAAAGGCGGTATTGCTGGATTTGAGAGGGTTGGAGGAGGTGGGGTTGGATGAGGTGAAAGGGAAGGACTTGTATAGGGGGTGTGTCAAGGTGTTGAATAAAGATAAATTGAAAAATAGAAAAGACACTCCATGGAGGGTAAAATTGGGAATTGATGACAAGGTAAAGCCAGCATGGAGAGCACTGTACAAACCACCGTTACAAAAGGGTACTGGTGATATGCAATGGAGGGTTTTACATGGCATTATTGCAGTTAATGCTTTTGTATCTGTTATTAACTCAGATGTTAGAGATGGATGTCCTTTTTGTAATATAAGAGAAACCATTTTTCACTGTTTTATGGAGTGTGAGAGGATAAAACCTCTATTGGAAATGCTGGAATCTTTGTTTAAAGCTGTAGGGGAGATTTTCAATAACACTGTTTTTATTTTGGGGTTTCAATATAGTAAGCAACAGAAAAGAAAATGTCAACTGTTAAATTTTATTTTGGGACAAGCTAAGATGTCAATTTTTTTGAGTAGGAAACATAAGATAGAAACGGGATATGGGCAGGATGTAAGATGTGTTTTTAAAGGATTAGTGAAAGCAAGAATAAAAGTGGATTTTGAGTTCTTCTCAGCTGTAAAAGATCTCCCATTGTTTGAGGAGAAGTGGGCCTACGAAGGAGCGCTTTGTTTTGTAGAGGAGGGGAAATTATTTTTTGTTGATGAAATAAGTTGAATGTATATGTTCTTTTGTATTTTTATTTTATTTTATTTTGTTTAGGAATTACATTTATTGTTTCATTTCTGAAAAGGCAGTGTGTCATTATTTATGTTAACAATTGAGTATAAAATAAAGGTTTTATAAAAACTCAAACTCTCTCTCTCTCTCTCTCTCTCTCTCTCTCTCTCTCTCTCTCTCTCTCTCTCCCTCTGTCTCTCTCTGTCTCTATCTCTCGTTCTCTCAATTCTCTCTCTCTCTTCTCTCTCTGTCTCTTGTTCTCTCTCTCTCTCTCTCTCTCCCTCTCTCCCTCTGTCTCTCGTTCTCTCTCTCTCTCCCTCTCTCTCTCTTCTCTCTCTGTCTCTTGTTCTCTCTCTCTCTCTCTCTCTCTCGTTCTCTCATTCTCTCTCTCTCTTCTCTCTCTGTCTCTCATTCTCTCTCTCTCTCTCCCTCTTTCTCTCTCTTCTCTCTCTGTCTCTCGTTCTCTCTCTCTCTCTCTCTCTCTCTCTCTCTCTCTCTCTCTCTCTCTCTCTCTCTCTCTCTCTCTCTCTCTCTCTCCCTCTCTCTCTCTCTTGCTCCTTCTCCCGGAGGGGATGAGAGGACTTTGATGGCTTGATGAGATGTGACATGTGAGACTAGAGGCAGGTACAGATTGAAAGCTGTGTGTGTTATTCTGTGATGGGAAATGGATGGTTCAAGGTTCAGAACAGAGCACGGTACTACTGAGGCTCTGGGGGGGAGCTGAGAGCCTTGGGCTTGTTAGCCCTGACTGACTGCCTGCCCTGGCTATCATATTCCATGTTCCAAATTGGTTAGACAGACAGGTGGCTGGTTGATATTTCCCTACAGGCTGGCCAATCAGCAGACTGATAGACTGGTGCAACCAGCAGAGAATGAAGTATAAACAGCCGTTAAATATCCAAGCAGTT